>NW_020450983.1:1306527-1369878 GCF_003343035.1 Apteryx rowi
CCCCCGAGTCAGCCGCCGGGGCGAAATGCCCCCTCCCTTCCCTTCCCTTCCCTTCCCGAGCTCGGGCATGGGAGTCTGTTTGTCAAGCCGCAGTTGCGAAATTACTGATGTTCAGGAAGTTGATGGTAGAAGGCCGCGCTGGAAACGGTCATTAATGTTTCTGTTTCTTTGTGTGGTGGTGGTGTGTGAGGGAGAGGGGCTGATGGCTTCTTTGGGGCGGTGGTTAGGAAGCACTGACTAAAAATACCTCTGTGCTCAGTAACATGGCAAACCAAAGGATGATCGCTGCGATACCCTGGGGGAGGAGGGGAAGAGGAGGAAAACAGATAATGTGATGTGACTTGCAGGGACTTCAAAGCAAGTAGGAGAAACAGGATGTGYGGTGGCTTCCTGAAGGGGTATCAAAATACATTCATACAATTCAGATGTAACCCATTTATTTCCTTTCTCACGCGTTTGATCAACTTTTTTGAGAATGAGATGAAACAAGCTGAGTTTGATGCTGTACTGAGACTGACGATCACTTATGGACACCTTTTGAATGATCAGATTTAGTTGAGAAATGAAATCATTTTTCTTATGTATTATGCCATGTCCTATAGACTTGAATTTGTCCTCAGTAAATAGAAGACTAGGTCATGAGAATAGGAGACGCTGTTAAACATAGCTGAAGGTATTCTCCATCCAATGTTAGCTATAGAGAGCTATTGCTTATTGAGCAGACAGACTGAACACACACTTTCTGAAATTCCATAGTGTAAATTATTTACTGACTCTGTTCTGCATCCTAATTTTATCATAAGAGTTGTATCACCACAGCAAATCAGAGTTTTAAATTATGTGATACTTGAATGAAACTCTGCTAAGTAGTAGAAGACAAGAAATGAATTTCTCAACACTGATGTTGAAACGAGCTTTATTGCATACCATTCATGTGTTATGCGTAGACCCTGCAATTGCATTGTAACTTTGAATATTACCACAGTCAGTTACCTGGCAAAAATAATGGTATGCAGAGAATTATGACCTGCTTCCTGGAGAGTACATAGAGAATTGTTGCCAAAAGCACGAAAGAACTGTAGGAGCAAATTTGAAAAATGAGTGGAAGTAATAGCTACGATAAAAGACATTTCTTGAAACAATGTATGAAAATCTTTTTGTAAAACTACTTGTTTCTGCTAACAAAACAAAAACACCATTAAAAAAGATGAGTTGAATATGCTGAAGAAGCTTTTGATCCCTCAAATCCCTGAATGTTCTACTGACCTCTTTACACAGTATATAGTGTTTTATTTTCACTTCTTGCTAATGTTTTACTGATGTGTTTTTTTGGGGAAAAAAACCCTCCGAATGAAGAATAATAATCAAATGTAATAATATAATCCCCCCAATCTGGAGTTTACCAGTAGCAGACCTTACATCTGTAAAAATTTCCTATAACATGCTTTTCACAAGTAGAATAAGTTTCAGTGCCTAAGTCTTGTTGGCATGTAAACTACTGCAGGACTTAACACTACTCATTTTGGATATGTTGCACGAGTGATCATGATAATTTTAATGACAAATGTCAGTTGTGCTTAATTCTACATATATATAGAAAACATGCATCATCTGTGGTAAATTCTTATTTATGCTTTTTTTTAACAGTACATAAATAGACGATAAATCTTAGTAAACGTAGTAATGTTATACAAATCTTCACAAGAGATTTAGAGTTGAGGCCTATACTTAAAGATGACTTAAGTAGGTATTACATACATAGCAATGAAAAAACAAAATAGGAATACATCTGCAATCCGTGATACTATATATACTATGTGGGATACCGGTGTTTGTAGACAGTCTCCTGCCTCTGGCTTTCAAGTATAAGATGCAAGGTTAAGATGTGATCCTCTCTTACTGGTCTAAAACCCCATAATTTTTTCTTTGAAAATGTGGTATTATATTTTGGCAGGTTTTCACCAGGAATCTACTGAAGTCAGGTAGTTTTTTTTTTCTTTTTAATGACAGTTCTATATTGGTGGCTCTATTTTATGTGTTGTGGCAGTGACAAAAGCCCCTTGACTATACTAGGTATATGGATATCTTCCTGTATTTTTTTAGGCGTATTTCATAATTTAGTGTTCTAAGCTGTATAACTAGCTTTTGTTTTCTTTTTCTAACATGTAGTGCATTTTTATGTGGCAAGTGATTTTGGTTACTTTAGTTTTTTTTGTTATGTTGTTATGTTTGCTGAAAGCCTGTCCTAGTGGAGCACTCTGAAAATATCTCTAATTTGTCATCTCCCAGAACTTCTCATTGGATAAAGTTCAGGGTGCATTCTATTTCAAACTTTTTGGACTGAAGAGTTAACACCATGTGGTTATCTCAGATTATGCTGCGCTCCTGCAGTGGATGTAGTTGTTGCTGTACAGCATGTTTAGTCTCAGAATAGAAAGCTTTGCACTTCATGGGCATAAACTTATTTTACATTTTGTGGTTTCAGGTTCCTGTCAAAGGATGAATAATAACTGTGCACTTGTATGCCATTCACAATATCTTCTACTGAGTGAATCTATCCTACTTGCTGCCTTTACTTAGGTTGTGATGCAGTCTTAAGCATCAACAAGTATTAACTTGATGTTTTCATGCTGTAGCTCCATTTAACAAATGATGTACAAAATGGTGGCAAGTGACAGGACTGTTGTGTTTCGTAGGCTGCCACACTGCTGTCTTTAGTAACTTTCATAACATTAAGGTAATATGGAGAATTTAATTTATTAGATGTTAATCACCTGAATTCTTATTGCTCTTAACACTTATGTGTTTATTAGCATCATGGTTTTTCGTTTTGCTTAGATTTGATCTAATTGTCCTTATTTTGAAGTGAGATTTTTTTTTTTTACTAAGTATTTGTGTAGGGAACCTAAACAATATTTTATAGAAATACTTTAAAACCCAAACTAATATGCTGAATTGGCCAAAGTGTTTTATTTCTTGTTGTTTTCCCAAAGTAAGCACTTGAGTGGCAATGAAGTTAGTTTAAAAGTCATATAAATAGAAGTAATTATGAATGTCTATCTTTTCAAAATAACAAGGTTGACATTTATTATTTTAGTGATATATTTCATGCTTTTTCTGTTAAATTAGGCTACTGAAGGCGTCATGTGGGAATAATTTCTGTTTTAGGTCAATTCAGTGACTGAAACAGGTGAATTGATACAGTCAAAACAAAAACGTCTATATTATTGCTGCTGTCCGAATCCTTTTATGTTTTACTATTTGAACTGCAAGGTTTTCTAAGCAAGTAGCATGTTATACATTTTTAAAAGATAGCCACTGTGAAAAGGTTTGAAATACAGTTCCATAGTTAAAAGCTAAAATTGGTTTCATTTCTCTCTTCTCACCAAAACAACTTTATTTGGTGTTTCTGGTGTTCCTTCTTACTATCTATGCTTTCTAAACAAACCCTTGGAAAACACTGGTATACATTTCTTTAGTATACTTCTCTTTTACTTCTCTTTATTCTTCTCTATCCTCTGAACAGTGGAACTTATACTGCCTCCATTTGCCATCATTGTCGTTCAGAATTGCATACTTGAAAAATAAATTGAGAATCAGAAAATTCAGGCAGATACGTGTGTGTTTCATGCTTGATCTTTATGCAGCTGTTATACACTTGGGTGTTTTTGTTTTGAGGAAAAACTGAGACTTACCTGCAGTGTGTTTGATTAGAAACTTGTGCTTTTTATTAAGAACGTGAGGCTCTCGAAAGATTTGGACCATTACATGGCTGAAAAGTCTCCCACAATCGCACATATTAAGAGGAGTTTGGAAAGATGTGAAATCTCATGCTCTCTACTTCAGATAATAAGTGATATGAGGTTATCTTTACCTCAGGGTAGAGAATTTCAAAAATAATTTTAAATGTAAATAATAATAATTTTGAGTTTGTGTGTGCTTTAAAGCTTGACATTTGGGCTACAAAATTCATTAGAAAATCAGAACTTCTATTTCACTATTCCTTTGGGTAGTAAAGTTCCTTTTAATACTGAAAGACTACAGTATAGCAGGCATGAAAATTGTGAAGGTGTCTGTGGAAATTGCTGATTTGGATTCTTTGAAGAAAACAGAAAACTAGTATTTGTAATCCCCTTTCAAAGTCCACCATACTCTGGCTTTACAGTGGCATTAAAGTAATACTAGAGCTTAAATATTTTACGTAAAAATAGGATGATTAAGCTACAGAGCATTAATGAAAAATTAGAAGGTCCTTACCTGGAATAACTGGCATATGCAGGTCATGCACATTAATTACAAACTACAGCATCAGCACCCCTCTCGGGGGAAGCTATTTCATATGTTTTATTAAAATAGCATATTTTAAGGTGATGTTCAATCTCTGTTGCTTTTCTCAGTTCTTCCTACAGTATCTCACTTTAAGTATAATTTTGAGTTTAGTCTCTTTTTTGGGGTCTAGTGGCATTAAAAACTGGTTCTGTTGATGTCTCTTAATCTGTCAACATTAAGCATGACATTTAAAAATAATATGTTTACTTCCTCCTCTCCCACACCCAAGTTGATGAAAGGCTCATTGATGCTTCTGAGAACAGAAGTTTTAACAGTGGAAGAGTTACTTAAGTATCTGTTCATACTTTCCATCAGTGTGCATAAACCTGACTGTGAAAAGGCCACGCAGAAGTTCAGTGTCTGTTCCTGTTAAACCACCATGTTCTCTGCCGGGATACAATTGTAGTAGCCTTTGAAATGTCAGGTGTTATTGAGTTAATATTCAAGACTGTCAATAACTTTTTTAATTAAAAAAACAGTTCTAATTTTAAGTTTTAACAACATAGGCAGTGGAGCTTATATTTTCCACAGTGCTTCATATTTGCCTTTTTTAAGAAAGAACAGATATATGACATTTCAAATATAGTTTTAAGCTATGATCTTTGAAATTGGAGGTGATGTGACATTACTGAGACAGAAGTAATTATAACTGTGTGCTTGGAGTAATTTTAGCCCTATTGCCCTTTAATACATTATAGTAGAAGTTTAGATAATTTTGCTTCTATGTTTTATTAGGAGAGATATTTCTAGTAGAAATGTAAGGATGAATGCAATTGTAAAAGCTCTTGGTTAAGACCTAATCTGGAATACTTTATACAACTGTGGTTGCCAGTATTTAAGCTAATAATTAAAATGGAACAGGTACAGAGAGGGAAGCATCTCATATGAGAGAGGACCAGAAAAGCTTGCCCTGTTTCTTGTAGCAGGATAAAAGCTGAAAAGGGCATGATTGCTGTCTACAAAGACTTTCAGAGGGGAAGGAAGCACCGTAGGGGAAATAACTATTTAAGCTAAAGGATAGTATTGCCATAAATAAATGTAGATGTCTGCAGCATTCAGATTCTCRAAGAGCTTTCCAATTTGAGTATTGGGAGCTGTTTTTAGCAGTAACTACTTAGAAGTAACCGTTTCCAGCAAAGGCTGTGTCATGTCCAGTGTGTGTTACTGCTGTGGGCTAGACCTAGTACCCAACAAATCTTTGTGTTCCTGTGCTGACAGTCATCCTGGCCCTTTACGGCCTTCCTCTTCAGTTTCTCTTTATCCATGTTGCATTTAGCCAGTAGTTGATTTTCGCCTTTCTCTACTAGACCAGACAGTTGGGGTGGGGGGGGGAAGTACTTGTAATTGAACCTTTGAAAATGCATCATTTAAGTTGAAAACTGTTTTTTTTGTGGAAACTGAATAAGAATCTGATGCATGAGATCTTATTAATCAGTTTCCTTTAACCTAAATATTTCTGGAGAAAATACTGAGTGAACAATAGCTCAGTCAGATCATCGCTTGGTCTTATGACCTAATGCCATATCACCTCAGGCTGCAAGCTTCTCCGATTTAGCAAGCTATACAGGGTCAAGCCCAAGATGAGACCTCTCAGGGGAAAGTGCAGGTGCTGCAGGAAGTGGTGGTAGTGAGTCAGTGCCCTGTTGTCTTCCTGTCAGTTTCTCATCCCACATGAAGTTGGGTGTAGCAATTCCTGTGTACATATGGGATCCTAGGAATGTTATGAGTGAATGAACTTGATAGGTGAATGGAGTAAATAGGTGAATGAATGGAAAAGTAAATTTTGGACGCTTGTTCAAACTAAAATTCTTGTGCCTAATACTTTGGGGGGGGGAGGGTTCCCCTCAATATTTATAGTCTTTTTTTTATTATTTACAGGTGAAGCGAAACATTTAGTACCCAACAAAATGAGAGATGTTTTCTGTACTATAAACTTGGACCAAGAGGAAGTTTTTCGTACACAGGTAGTTGAAAAATCTTTAAGGTAAGCTTAATTTTTAAGTGGAGGTGGTGAGCAAGACTTCCTCAGTCCGGAATGAAAACAAGATACATATCTATGTGTGCATGTGGTTTTGCTGTGCCTCCTTAAAATGAGAGCTGACTTGTGAAGATTACTCAGAAACACTAGAGCAATGTGTAAATCTTGAGAGTAATTGAAAGAAGGCAAAATTGAGGCTCGAGTAGCACAGTGCTTTTAAAATGAAACATGCTAAAATATATTTCACCACCATTTTATTCTGTTCCTTTGGGCACCATAACACACTTTTTCTTGCCAGGTTATTTTCAAAGGAAAGGAATCTGCTTGATATTTGCTCTCCTTGTCATTTCCTACGTCTGACATATGTTCTGTAGTTGGTCTGTATTGGTGGAATTCTGCTTTTGGTGTCTGTCTTGTAAAACCCGTTTCTAGAACGAAGGAACTGGAACTCTTCCATTTATCAGAGTTTCTTTTGGTGTGGGATATCTCCCTGAATAGGCCTCATTCTCTCTTGAAATTCTTGTTTTGGGAACTGTAACCTGTACTAACACAGAATGGCTTGCTTTGCCTCCCTGAGTGGTTAGCTGTTCATTCTGCTACTGCCTTAGAGCTTTAAAAACAAGAAAACAGTCTTGGTAATGTAGCTGAAGTAGAATTTCAAGATGTAAAAGAGCCTATACTAAGTTCATTGTTGACCCATACTGAAGCACTGTTACAGCCGCATCCTCTAGGATATCTAAGTGACAAGTTCAATTATTATTAAACCCTTCTCTTAAAATACAGAAAGCCTTGAAATTTGAAAATTTTCCTGACTCTTGCAGTTTCTTGCAGTTTTGTTTTTAGCGTTTGCTCTTTGAGCCATCTCTCTTGATGCTTCCTGTCCAGGAAAAATAATACTTTCACATGGCAAATTTAAATAGGGAATCTCTGCTTTTTTAGAGCATCATTTCAAAGCCTCCTTATGTCTATGCATGAACAGCAAGCACCACATACATGGAACCAATTAAATTCTGAAAATGTTTGGATCTGACGACAGCAGTTGCAGATTAAATTGCAAATTAAAAATGAGATATAGTTGTCATTCCTGATTGCTATTGGTTAATTGAACTTAGAATTAAAATTGAATACGAAAATAGAATCAGTTGAGTAGTCCTTCAAAAAAAAAATGTTAAAGAGACTATATCAGTAATGCAGAAACTTAAAATTTCCCCTTCAAGTAGACAGGAGTTCCCTTTTACTCATCAAACTAAATACTTTTTCTTAAAAAATAAAATAAAAAAATAAAGGCGCTAATAGTAAGATCATCAGATGCATCATTTTCTTTTCTTTTTTTTTCGTGGTTCTTGCATGCAATGAGAACGATTTCCTAGCATGCAGTTTTAAAGCATACTGAATATGTGTATTTTTTTCATATTTGGAAAAAGGATGCACAAATGTTCTTTTTCAGTGTGTTGGTATGGTCAGGTTTTCGACATGCTTAATAATTGACGCTGTAGAGATACTGTGCTTAGAAACAATGCCCTTTGTATTTAATTTTTATATTAAATTCCTTTTAAAAATAATAAAATGGATATACTTTAATCACCTGACCACAAAAGAGCTACTAATTGCATAGTAAGACATTGATAGAATAAATCACCTTCGATCAGTCGGAAATTTTTTTAATAGTCCTGAAATATAAATGAAATAATTAAATGAAAACAATGGCATTTGTATGTTACAGATCAAGGAAGAAAAATCTCTCAGTAACAAGATAACAATTCTGAAGGTCTTAAGTGCACACTGAGAAAATTTTCAGGCACTGTGAAAGTTGTATTCCTAAATGGAGAATGTTTTATTAGCAGTTAAGAGTCAGTGTTCTGAATTGTCCTTTCCCAATAGGTGCCTTTCTCTTTCCCTTGACTATGTAGGTAACTGTCTTTGATCTCAGTTACATCTGTATGAGTAGGGTTCCATACATTGATGAAATGTAATAGAATAAGTCATCCTCCAGTAGCATTGACCCAAGTTGGATGCTTCCTCTTGGATTACTAGTGTGTGTTATGAAGGCTAAAACTTGTTCCAAAACTAAATTATACCGTCTTGTTGCTTATTATTATGTTAGTGTAGAATGCTGTGCTAACCTAGAGGTACTGGAAAGAAAGATGAATGCTCTGCTGTCTTACTGGTCTGAAAATTTTATAAATTGTTTTCAGTAGAGTGTACAGTAGAATTGCAATCATAAATACACCTCTGAATTTAATTGTTCTCTGTTATGTAAGAAAGAGCAAGCAAATAAACTATTCACAGTCTGTTTTGGTCACTGGGTATTTTGGGATGCAAAYTTATACTGGTTGCTATAACTCCGAACCGTGTTCTACAAGTATCCTCTAGTAAAACATCTGTGGAAGTAATTATCACTAGAATTAAAGTGGTCTTTGATTCCGGTGATTGAAAACTAATGAAGAGAATTTTTTTAAAAAACACGTGAATAGATGTGGGCTTCCACCAGCACTGGGCTCATCGTTAGAGTGTAGATGTGAAGCAAATGACTTTATGAAGTTTAAAAAAAAAATGAATTAATACTGAAGTGAAAGAACAATATTCTGACTAATGACTCAAGAAAAGTTTCCTGACACTGTAGGGGATTCCAGTGGGTTTTGAAGAAACTGTGTGGGGGTTTTTGTTTGTTTTTCCCCTGAAAAGTTTAAGCCTCCTCAAAGTTCCATGGTAAATAGGAGGAATCGGGGAGGACGTGTGGCAGTGTGTGTGTGGCAGTGTGTGTGTGGCAGTGTGTGTGTGGCAGTGTGTGTGTGGCAGTGTGTGTGTGGCAGTGTGTGTGTGGCAGTGTGTGTGTGGCTGTTCTGTTTAAGCTAAGCTCACTTAAGGTAATAGCAAGAATTTTATCTCTTCTTGATATAACTGTTCTTTTATCAAACGAGATCTGGGTGTATTTGGTCAGTTTGTGGCAGTGGATTCCCAGCTTAATATAACAAGGAAGGGAAGAGCAAATGAGTTGTCATACATTTAAATTTAATCTCCTGTATTATTCTAATCCAAAAGGCCATACAGTTCTTGTATGACAGTCTGGTCTTCCCTTGAATTAGCACTATCTTCTAATTTTATATCCATTGGTCTTCAAAGTTATTGCATCAAAGTCACAAATGAAAGTACTAAACTGTCTGAATTGCTGAGGAACAGGTTGAGGAAGTTTTCCATCTTACTTATTCCTCATCAGTATTGTACCCCTTCAGACAGTTCTGTATCCACCTTAGAATTTCTTTATTAATCCTTTGTATTCTTCACCTTAAATTTTCTCTCTGTGCCTAATGCTTTGCTTAAAAATAATCAACAACTGATTTATGAAGTGGTCATGTTAATCTATGTAAAGAAAAGCATGTTGACATGATAAAAAGTTTTACCTTTTATTTATGCCCATACCTGCTCTTTCTTGAGCTGTATCATCAAAATTGACCTATATTAAAAATACGCTTTTATTCAGTCTTTTTTGGTCCGAGTTATTGTGTCATTACAGTTAGAATGAGCAGCTGAGGTGATAAGGAAATTGAGGCTACTAAAGGTGATGTTCATGAATTTATACCTTTAGTGATGGTGCTGAGAACAGGAAAGAACCCAGTTTCCAAAGTATTTGAGAATAATGTTTCTTTTTCACTGTTCAATGTTCTGATTGCTAAAACTTGCAACTCTGCTTTACAGGCCTGAATCTTTGAGCATCAAATCTGGGACAGAAGTTAGATCTAAACAAATGCTGGCAGTTTAGTGAAGTAATTCATAGTTTGCGCTTTAATGTAATTTAACAACCTGTGGAATTGAAAAGGAGAAACATAAAACTTTTGAGCTTTTCAGGAAGCCATATGATTAAAAAGAAGGTGGATATAGAATGAAGTGGAATAATTTGAAGTGGAATAATTTAAAGTGGAATAACTTAATTGTTTGGGTTTTTTTGTTTTTGAAAACACCTGAAGCATTCTAATAAAATTTTAACTTAATGTTACAGTACGTTTTGTAATGAAATTGATGTGTGTACCTCTGATAACAGACTGGAAGTAGTGTAGTAAAGGCCAAGGTTTGACTGCAGTAAAAATGCTGCTTTTTAGTATTTGTTCTGTATAAATTATATTAAGTGTTTTGCTATTTTAACTTTCAGTTTTTCTTTTCAGCCCTTATTTTGGAGAAGAGTTTTACTTTGAGATTCCAAGAACATTCCAATGGTTGTCCTTCTATATTTATGATAAGAGTGTTTTACAAAAAGACCTCCGTATAGGTAAGTTCTGGGATATTCCCTACGTTTTGCATGATTCCAAAAATGTTTGGTTATTTTCAGTATCACTATCTGTAGTTTAATGAATACAATTATTAAACTGATGCCTATTTCAAAAAGGTGCATAGTGCACTTAAACCTAAATATTCCTTTAATGTTTGGGAAGCAGAATTTCCTTGTCTTGTCTTTAATATATTAATCTATTATATTAAAACATATTCATTTTTTAGGATAATAGAACACTTTATGGTCTTATTCAATATATTTTTTTATTGTCATTGGGTTTTTTTCTCTCCTTCTGTTCCAATAGAATATTTGAATAATTGTTGCTACTGGTAGATCTGTACAGAAGGAGCTGATTTTGCAATTATGGAAGAATTCTTAAAATTACTTATATTGTTTTTATCTCTTTCAATGCAACCTGTAAATCCTATGACTAATAAGTTGCTGCAAAATGCTTTATGTAGCTTATCTGAAAAATTAAAGAGATCGGATTTCTTTCAATGCATAATTGCCCTATTGCAGCTGCTATTTGGATATAGTTTCTATAAAAGCTCTGGCTAACGGTCTGCTATGGAAGTAGGCCTCACATTATTTGAATTGAGGAAGGAAATAATTTGCACCAGGATGCCAGATAATTTGGTATAATAACAGCTTTCCAAATAGCAATCAGAAGAGCAAAAGGCGTTTACCTTCAATTTCCTATTTAAACATTCTTCGACACAGTTACTGTTCTCTCAAAGCTTTATTATGTTACCTTACTTACAGCCACGTGTTCTTTATTTTACCTACTTATTAGTGATAGCCAAGATAATGCATCGTAATTAGCTTAATTTGTCTTTATATAAGCTCTTTTGCTGTTTTACTTCTGTTCCATGTTTCTAGTTTCCTGTTTCCATGAGCTTTTCATATAACATCACCCGTTTTAAAAAGATTAAAAAAAAAAAACCACAAAAAAACCCAACAAGACCTCAGATCTCTTAAACTATTTGGCCTATTCACATGAAAGTGGTATTTATGCCCTCACCTTTTCTTTCTCCCTCCCCCTTCCCCCAGGAAAGGTTTCAATCAAAAAAGAAGATTTATGCAACTACACAGGCAAAGAGAACTGGTTTTTGCTTCAACCTATTGATTCTAATTCAGAGGTTCAGGTAAGTATTAGATTGCACATTTAAGCTTTCAAATTAAGTATATGTAAGTATATATAATGGTAGAACTTTATGTTGAACTGTAGCAGATAGAGATGAGCCTCTGTTTTATCTTGTGAGTCAATTGTCTTTCAGCCTGATTAAAGAATAATATATATTCTACATTTCTAAACTATCTGTGTTGTTCCTTATGATAATTTCAAAACTGATAGAATACTTGAAGCAACTGTCTGGGAGATGTCTAACAGTATGATATGGTGTTATCTAAAGTCTTTGAAGCAAGAGGAGCTATGTACTTGAGATGAGTGAAGGATTTCGGAAACTACTGAATCTTTTTTTAATCAGTTTCAGTGTTACCATCTGAAATTTGATTATGCAATATGAAATAGTAAAGTCTTCAAAACTGGAGTAATTTGGTGCAAAGTCTTAGACTTGGCAGTGTTTGTATTTTTCTTTTGAACTTCCTGGGTAGGGGGGATCATGCCTACTTTTATAAAAGGTGAATGTGTGGGCAGAATTAACCAACTGTGTGCTGTAAGCTTGGAATACAATGTTGGGTTATACAAAACAATATCTGAACTAGTATCACTTTCTCCTATCTGTTGAAAATCAGGCAT
This sequence comes from Apteryx rowi, assembly GCF_003343035.1. Lineage (NCBI taxonomy): Eukaryota > Metazoa > Chordata > Aves > Apterygiformes > Apterygidae > Apteryx > Apteryx rowi. The sequence goes on from NW_020450983.1 coordinate 1,318,861, forward strand.
AGTTGTCTCATTCTTCTTTTAATTCCAACATCTCATTGCGCTGAATATTCTAGAAAATCCTTTCAAAATATAAGCTGAAATGCCATTTCTGCTTTGACCTAAGGGTTGTCATGCATGCTATAATTTTTTTCCTCATTCACTTAAAAAAAAAAAAAAGTGCTTTTTGTCATGTTACTATGAGTAAGACTAAGCTTGTGAAAATTCAATTATAGTATTTCATATAACTGAGCAATTTTCTACATTTTGGAAATAAAAATTTTAATTTTCCATGGCTTTGTAGCTCATAGTTGAATGTAAGCTCTTATTGATACTTCCTTATGGCTGGGAGGTGTCAAACATGCTCCTGCATGACTTTTCCAGTAAAGAATGACATTTTGCTGCTACGGTGTGAGCTCCTCATGATAATCTTTCCTTAGAGTTAGGAATTTTTTCATTTTCGTTTCTTTTCCATTTGCACATCTCTCCTCTGTCCTGCCCTCTTTTCCCATGGAAATTTGTAGGAACAGAGCTATTTCTGAGACCTGTTCCTATCTGCTGGATTTGGCTGAAGTCTGCTACTTGGTTCAGAAGTGCCATAGTATCCTGACACTTAGACTTACAGAGCTGTTCCAGTAAAGCTAAAAATAGCAGGCTTTAATTTCACAGAAAAAGTGCACAGATGTTTAAAAAGCTAAGTAATAGTCTGAAAAAGAAAAATCGTTTTCAAATACGCTGTGCTCTTTACAGGGCTAAACACCTAGTTAACTTTTTTTTTTCCTAGTTTCCTCCACATGAGTCTTTACCTTATGATGGGTGCAGGGATGGCTTTGAAGTATCTTATATTCTCTGGCTAGGTGCAGGATACGTTGCAGTTTCTTTTAAAGAAAAACTATTTATTTCAAGAAAACTGTGCTTTATGTGTACCAGGAATCTATTTTTCATACAGGCAAACTTTGCTCTAGGGAGTAACTTGTATATCAGATACATTAGTGGTAGAGATGCATATTCATTTTGCAATGAATAAGTTGAAAATTATGGAATACAGCTTGCAGATGTACAAAATCCAAACTGAGTCATAAAGTGCTTTGGCACTGGCTGATGTGTTTCTTCTAACAAGCTTGTCTTGGATTTTTCTTAGGTTTTTTTTCTGTTTTTCTTTACACTTCCAGCAATTCTCATAGTCTGTATGGGAAATTATAGGCTATACCTTTGTAGGACAAATGAAAGTAGCATCGTAAGAGATTTGAGTTCATTAATGAACAAATCTAGACAGTTTCTGGAAAGACTTAAGTGTATTGAATGCAACATCTTGTTTTTCCTGGAATTACTTGCTGATTCCTTTAAAATGAAAAAAAGGGAGGAGGGAGGAGAGACAAACAGAGCAGTCATTTTCTAAAACCATGTTACCTATTATAAATTTAGGACTTCTCTAGGGTAAAAAGCACAAAGTACTACTGCTAATGCAAAAGCTGTATACCTATCATCTTACATTGTAGTTCCACAGCTCTATATTAATACTGGTAATCTGAAGTGGAGGTGAAGTGGAAGTTCAGCAAATTAAAGGCACTTATGTGCTTGAGTTAACATAAGGTTTTGATTTTAGCCTAGTACATAAAATGGTTACAAAAACAATAAAAATCTCTCTTGAAGTTAACTTGGGTTTGTACAATTACTTTTCTTCCCTCTGTTTTTTGCTCTTTGCTTTCCACCCTTCCCAAAATAGAGATTACACAAAGATACTGCTGGATGAGTTCATATTATTATTAGCTGGCTTTCTGTTTTTAACCAATCTTATTTAGATGATTTGATTTGCTGTGTGTGGTACACTGCTTCTGCTGATGCATAAAGGTGTGCTGATTAAACTGTCGTACTGAACTACCTGAACCAAATACTGTGGTTCAGATATATTAAATTGATGGATAGGTATCTTTGTATTTTAATAACTCTATTGGTAGATAAAATTGCATCTGATGTAATTATGCCAGTGTAAAAACTCGGTAGATCAGATCTTATGTTCCTTTTTAAAACAAAGTTAGTATCAAGCTAGAACTTATTCTTTTACCCCTTTTAAAAAGGAAGAGGTGAGGGGACTCAACAGGAGAAGGAGGGGGCTTTCCCCAGAGATGGAAAGAGTGTCTAAAAATTATTTGGCTTTGACCCTTACTAAGCATTTATTCTGTGTGTGTATGTGTGTGTGKGGGGGGAGGTTGCTTTGTTTTGGGGGGTGTTGCTGCTTGTTTATTTGTTTGTTTGCTACTGATTGCAATATTGAGAATGAATATTCACACTGTTTTCTTAAAACTTTTTCCTCTGTCCACTAGTTCTTGAAAAGCAGACATGAATGAGGGAATAGTAAGCAAATAAAATAGTGTTTGGAAAGTTGAGTGGAACACAGTATTTAATTGCAGCTGGTACAAACTTTTTTTTTAAAGCTTTATTTTTTTTTTATAAGATGAAGATAGCCTTAGCATGCTAATAAAATTGTTAGGATTGCATTTGTCTTTTTTATAATCTTCATGCAATTAATTTGAAATGAGGTCATATTGTTAAACATAGTCCGCTATGCTATTCATAATATGAAAGAAATATTTTTTAGAGATTTGATCTACACTTGTGAAATATATTGACAACAAATCTTTTATGCATTTTAAAGATTTTTGGAAATGACATTAGTCTTTCTTAGAATTGATAGGTTTTACATTGTTGAAATAATGTATTTTTGATAGATTCACCCGGTGTTCATGTCAAATGCCTAAGCTGGTTTGGAAAGATAGTGTTTGAACCTCGGGCCAGTTTGTAGATTTGAACAGCTCAGATCTGTAATCCTAGGAAAGAAAGGTCTGGTGTAGAGTAAACCTTGCAAGAGGATCCGGGTTGAACACACTCTCCTAACAGTATGGAACTGTAGGCCACTCCTTTGTGCTAGGAGCTAGGGGTGGGAGACAGTAAAATGCAGTACATTTCTGAAAGATGGTATATGTTAGCTCTAACTTAGAATAGGAAGCTGGAAAAAAGCTGATGAAACCTAAGAAAACCTGTCTCTGGTATGTATAGAGCTTTTGCAGCAAGTACACAGAATTAACTATTGCGTGCCATACTAAATGTAGGAATATTGTATAATTTATGGAGTGTTCTAGAGCCCCAGTTTTACTTTTTGTATGCTGCAAGGTTTACCTGAGGTGCTTCTAAGTAGATAACCTGAGTTATTTTAGTTCTTTTTTTTTTTTTTGTATGAAAATTCTGTAAGTTTTGGCTTAGTTTTTTTCTTCTATTTAGGTTTTAGCATGCTATGATATATATTAAAGAGCATCTTTCATGTTACTAAAAATCCAATAATTCAATTGTGACATTTTTTCTAGTTGGGGGGAGTGGAAATAGGACAGACAGTCTAGCAGAAATATTGTAATCTAGCATTTTGGTTGCTGAGGGAGGAACTGGAGAATAACTGTTAGCATTTTTAACTCTAACACACACACCCCACTCATCCACCCCACCCTCAAAATAACCTTCCCAAACATAGACTACCTTTCAAGCAAGAGATTGTGCATCTCCTCTTGAATATAAAGGAGAGAAGGTTTTATGAAGAAAACTAATGCTGTCAAAAGTTACTTTGTGGTATACTTGCAGCAGTAGTATAATTCAGAACATAGGCATAGTATATGAGTGCCTACAGGGGTAAACGTTTAAAATACAGTCGCCAGCCTGGTTTCCACATAAGAGCTTTAGAAGCCTTGTACTTAGTATAGGTAGTTGCAACATTTCACAATGTGGAAATGATCCAAACGTTGAAAGTGTGGGGAGGAAAAAAAAAAAAAACTCTTAAAATACTGTGTTTAAATGCAATAGCAATTATAAAACAAAGTCGTGAAACTAAATTGTTTTTGTGATTCTGACGTTTAGGTTAGTGATTTGAGCACTCTGTCTTTTGGCTGTTCCGGTAACCTGCATGTGAATCTCGGCCACAGAATCAGCAGCTCTGTCCCCTTTGTCAGTATCGGGCAAGGTCGCTGTAATTCCATTTATAAAATGAAAATGGTGCCTGCCTGGCTTTGTGAACTGCTTTGAGATCAACTGATCTACAAAAGTGCATTCACATAAAGAGTTGTTCTTATTTGTCCTATAAGAATGACTGRTTTCTCTTGATGTTTTGGTCTAAAACCAACCTGTACAACCACATTTAAAACCTAGCTGTGTACTTTGTTCAAAGCTGCGATACAGATCTGCATATCAGCTGCTTTAGGAAACCATCACAGTGCTCTCAACAAATAAAGCAACAACAATCTGCCTAAAACTGTCCATGTTTGTCAGGGAAGTATTCACTTAGATGCAGCCATTTTGTTATAGCCATCATGGTGATGAGTTTCGGACAAAATACAGGTATAGATAACACTCTCAAGATGAGTAAACTTTCTATTGTACTGACCACTGCAGAAGAATACATGACTAGTGGGGATTGGGCTTGTTTTGTTTTGTTTTTTAAGAGCAAAGAAAGGCATGTTTAGGCCATTCACAAGGTCTGTTTACTTAAAGTAGTTAAGCCAGCTATTACAATAAATACTGCTAATACTGTCTCTTCATTTGTCATTCAAGAACTTTGCCTTGTAAGGCTCTTGGCTTCTTTCTCAATATCCTGTTTTTAGCCTGTAAATCTATTTTTGTAATAGAGTTTCTCTACTTGACAAATATTTTCTTAATGTACCTGTGTTCCATTGCATGTAGTAACAGTTTGCAAAACACTTGGCAGGCATCCCAAAATAGTTACATTTAAAACTTCCTTAAAAAAAGAAACTTCAGGTCTCCTCCCATGTGACATACAGAGAGAAGAATACAACCCTTGCCCCAGGGGATTTACAATAAAAACACTTCAATTTTACGTCAGAACATTAATGTTTTAGAAATGTGCACAAGGTCAGCTAAGGTTTTATTTCCATTTTAGGATTGTAGCAGCAAAACTGTAGTTCAAATTGTTGCTTGCTCCCTTTGTAATATTTAAAATTTACCTTCCAGGTCCCTTCCCTAACTTGTCCTGTTTGTTATTCGGCTGAAGAAGAAGCCTAATCACGAACAGACCAGTGTCATCTAATGTTGCATTTAGCAACTACACAGATCTAATAAGAATAGCAGTACCGTATTAGGCTGAAGGTCTGTCTTGCCTGGTGTGCTGTCTCTTGACAGTTGCTTATAAAGGATCTGTAGAGAAAAGTTTTAAGGATTAGGGAATCATACAGCAATCATTGCCCAGAGTTTTCCCAGCTTCTATTGGTTTGTGGCTAATGGATGTTGTGAATACAGGTGATGCAGTTGTAAAAACTAAGTCTTAACTCTGAACTATTTCATTTGGCCAGCAGGATCCATTGAGGCTGTTTTCTCTCTTTGCATGGTTGTGCAAACACAGGGGTCTGTGCGGAAATGGTAACGCGTGCCTCCAGCCAACTCTTTAGTCTTTATCTGCATCAGTGTCTCTTACATTTGATGTGAAAGACAGTGAAAATGGTCAGGAGTGGAAAGGAGTGGGAGTATTGTTCAGGCAGATGTTTGGAGCAAGGTTGTAGTACAAAGCTTTGGACATCTCAAGAAAGGTGCATGGCATGGCTTGGAGTTTTTGCAGCCTTTATTGAGAGGATAGAGTAGGCTTGCCCTGGCTGATTTCCAAGCTTAATCCGTGCCATAAATTATGGATTAATCATCCTACCACCTCAGAAAAAGAAGAGGAGGAGGCCAGGTTTAGATATTTTTGTCACCTTTTCATCTCCTTTGGTTGTATTTATTGTTCCACCAATGCATCAGCAGGTTTCATGAGACAGTTAAAAGCTGCACTGGGATAAGATTTCTGAAGGATGTTCAATCTGGTGGAATGGACTGGATTTTATAGCTGTATATTAAAGGTTATTGGTTATGGCTACCCTATACTATTCTTCTTTCATGTACATAATTGCCTTGAGATTCCAAGTTCATGTTAGGGCTTTCTCTTGAAAGTCTTCTGAACTTGTTCTTCAGTTATTCATGGGTTCTTCCAACGCTTAGGATAAAAAGATTGAGCGGAGCTTTTACTCTTTGTACTTCCTCATGCTGGAAAGAAATATTTTTTTTTTGGCGTGTGTTAGACCTGTAGAGGCTTGACCAATTCATGCGCTGTCTGCAGTTTAGGATGATGATGCATCTCTTAATCATTATCTTTCCAAGTTCAAAACACATTTCACGTACGGTACTTGCAGAATACGTACTTTAGACTAAATATCTGCTTGAAGTGGATATACTGGAATTACCTTAAAAGTTTTTTTAACTATAAACTATATTGTCTTAATCACTACTTTTAAAATAAAGACTTTTAAAAATATTTGTTGGTTTTTTTTTTTTCAGGGAAAAGTTCACCTTGAATTAAAACTGAATGAACTGATAACAGATAATGGATCTGTGTGCCAGCAGCTAGTAGTACAGTAAGAAAATATATCCATCCTTAAATTTTGCATTTGTTGTTACAACGTGATATAATTGGTCCCTTTTAATTTTGAATGCCTGCACAGCCTGGTACCAATAACATTTTTCTTTTTATATGGTGTGTGTGGGGGGGTGTTTGGTGTTTGGGTGTGGGGATTTTTTGTTCGTTTTGGGGCGGGGGTGTTGCCTTGTTGGAGGGAACAGGTATATGCTTAGGGAACCTCCTGCAGAAGTCTTTAGCAACTGCTTATCTCTCTAGTTCCCAAAGCACTCGCTTTTATTAGGACTCAGCATGGCTCTTTGGTATCAGTGCCTTTCAAGCCCAATTGAAATGAGTCTGGGTGAGCAAGCTAGGAACACTGATCGCAGCTAGCAGCTAGAAATCGCAGTGCTGTTGTTACTGACAGAACTGAGCTGTTGCTGGTGTTGGTGGGAACCTTCTGAAACTTTTTCAGTAGTAATGTTTTGTTTTGAAATGTGAAGGTCTGCCTTTATGTTTGCTTCAGAATAACTTTCTCATGGTTAACTATGACAAGGAGCGTCTATGAAAAAATAAAATACAGACAGTGCCTTTTGGGGAAGCATAACGTTGCCCCATTTCAGTAAAACTTCTTAGCAACAACTCAAGGACTTTCCACTACCAAACTTAATTTTGACTCCAAAGTGTAAAGACATTAGACCATTCACCACCAAAAGCTGACTGGAGTTTTATGAATTTGTGCTATATTCCCAACTTAAAATTAACATCTACAAAAAAAGTTATTTATTTGATTTTTATATATCCATGCACGTTAATGTAGTTTAGATTAATTTTTCATGTTTAAAATGCTTTGATTTTGATATGGTAAAGAAAAGTTGCTTTAGAAAGTTACTGTTGCAGATTGCAATTCTGAGTAGGAAGTGGTTTACTCACTGTGCCCTCTTTTAGGATCTCTTTATGACGGAGATAAATGATCAAAAGGAAGCTAGGGTTCTCTCGTGGTTGCTGTACTCACCCACTGAGTGACATGTGGAAGAAGACTGTGCGTTAAACACTGCAGTATTACATCAGCACTTTTGTCCTCATCTGAGATTATGAAATGACCAAGAGTTCCTTAAACTAAAGCTAGATGTTTATTAGTACTTTTGCAGACTTGCTGATAGTCTTGAAATAATTGCCTGTAGATGAGGTATATCATACATAAACATATTCTGGATGAACATGTGAGAATATGAGAAATAACAAATCTCTTTCTGGGTGTTGCTCTATAGAAATAGATGTGACAGCATTTTGAGACCCTTTTGATTTTAAGGGAGCGTGAGGAAATTAAAGAATCTTGCATCTGTTTTCTTTAATGGAAAGCTTTAAGTTTGGGGTTTTTTTTTTTTTTTTAGTCTGTTTATTTTGTATATTTCCACAAGGTAATTAGTAGTGCTGCATTTATTGCTATCTTTGGCCAATCACTAGGCCCTGAGAAGTTATTGTATTAGTAAGTCCCATAGCAAAGCTCAAAGATAGAAAGTAGCAGAGCTGTGGTTGAGTAAAAAAAAAAAAAAAGACAGAATGGACATATACGTACATTTTTCTCCCCACCTCTTCTCAATCTATTCAAAACTCTGAACAAGTATTGGCACAAGCAAAAAAGAAAAAAAAAACTATCTTAAAATAGGGGCTGTAATACTTGCTTTTCAGAACCATGTTTTACTTCCTGTTCAAACTAATGATCTCTCAATGTAATGAGACAGGGAATTTTTTTAAACCTTCAACAGACATATTTTTGTAGGATAATCGAATTCGAGATGCTTTTGCTGGCTTCCATGCCTATATAAGTTTCTAATGGATTTTCAGGGCACATCCCTTGAGAGTGTGTAAGTTCTACCAAGATGAAAAATAGTAACCGTAACTTTCATAGCACAAGGTTAAAGATCATATTAAGCACACAAACAATAGCAAGTAGTTCATGGACTATGATTCTGCAGCATTATCTGGAGTCTGCCAGTTGACTTTTATTTGTGGCTGAACCAACTTGATAAGATTAGACCTGACTAGAAGCTTGGTTCTTCTTATTATGGTTATGTAGACATGCTTGTGGAAGCTCTTTTTGTTTGCCTTCTGGATGGGTTTTATGATGAGGATCAAGTTAAGAACCGAAGGTGGTTGCAGTAGGAAGTAGCTCTTAACAGAGTTTGGGTTTTAGCCTCTCAAGGCTAATGCTGAAGGGAGGAAGGCATCATTTCTCATGTTAATGTATGTAGCAGTACCTACTTTTTCAAACAAGAAGTGATTGGGAAAGGAACATGTGACTTTCTAAAGACAGGTGCTGTCGCATCTGAGGAAGGGATGGTCAGTTGTCATATAAAAAGACCATGAATGAGATTCTTCACATTTTTCTTTTTCTTCTTCTTTCTTTTTTTTTCTTAGTGTTTAATTTAGATTCTTATTTGGGCTGTCTTACATGACTGTGTAAGGAAAGTAAGTTTTAGGAAGGACAAATATTAGTATCTCTGACTATGTTTATACCAGAGAAGCCATGAATAACAGTCAAAAAAAAAAATCTGAAAAACTGGAAGTTTCCTTCTTTTATCCACGCTGACAAAAAACAGTCTTGGACAAGATGTACCACAGGTTAATGATTTGATCTTGATGAAGCCACTGGAAAAGGGGGGGAGGGGGGCAAATTCCTTAAGGTGGCACCTTCAGAAGCCAGTTATGGCTTTGAAGTTGTATAAACATTTGAAAAATTGGGTATTTGATGTATGTTTAGAAACCTAAAGCAAACACATTTTAGTCCTTTCTGAAAATTTTGACTGAACCTAAATGTGGTGTATTCCCTTTATCAGAACAAGTTGTTGAAATACATCACTCCCTGGAGAAAGTCAAACTAACACTTGAAATTGCTTATTTCATATCAGTAAAGCCCTTATCCTCCCCCCCCCCCGCTTTTTTTTTTTTTTTTTTTGGAAATAGAAGCACAAACTTAACCTTCCTCTGGTGAAAAGCTATCTTGGGGAAAACTTAGAGTGGGCTAAACTCTGATATGATGCACAATTTTTGTATTAATTGAAAATTTACTGTTAAATTTCATGCAGATATACCCACAGACCACTTCTGAATTAAAATTTTGTTTTGTCTCTTACGCTACTCATTTCCTTTTCAAATGTGTGAATGAGGAGGGGGAAAAAAGATATTGCAATAGATTAACTGCTGACTAAATGCAGGCTCTTTTTTTTCAAAACCACAATGGCGTGTATAGTAGCACATTTCAAAAATACATGCTTGCTGCTCTCCTTTCTGGGAGTCTGTAAAAAAACAAGTTTGCATGACTGTTTTTTGCATATTTGCTGCTGCTGAAACTAATGATACTTGAACACTTTTTTGCCAAATTAAGCTATTGGATACTTGACTTCTGTGTGTAGCATGGCTTTGAATCTAAAATAAAGTTGTATGTTTTTACAATATTAATACTGTTGAAAGGCCAGAAATAGCTTATTACAGCTAGGTTTTGCCTTTTTTTGCATTTGCATGATCTAAATAAATTGTACTGTATACCCTCTTAAACTGAATTGTCAGTTTGTTACCCTATCTTATTGAAATCAGCCATGTAAATCCCTCTGATATATTTTATCTGCTTCCATAAAGTCATTATAGGGAATATAACAATTTTTTATGAAATCTGCAAAGCCTAATGGCTGCAGCTACTTAGTTTCTGTACTTGGAGGGCTTCAGTTGATTTGAATGGTGGAGGTACAGAACCCATCAGTCATTACTGGGGGGAGTTTACTGAGGGCTGTGTCTTTTTAAGGACTTGTTTCCATCTCACAAACTGAATATATGCCAGTTTGTATACGAAAGGCTCGTATTTTCTGTATGAAACTCCTTTTACAGACCAAGCTATTGAAATGTRAAGCAAGAATGAATCTAGTCTGAAAGTGCTGTCTAAACCATGAGCTGCAGCTCATCAGGAGTTTGAGAAAAGAACAAAAGTCCTTGTTACCTGTTGCTTAGACTTTACATAAAGATGTAGTAAACTAAAAGATAAAATTAAAGGCTTTTACATTCCTGTCTACTTCTACTAACTCTAGGAGTTTCTGCCTTTTAAATAAAAATTGCTTGTGACAGTCTAGATGGACAAAAGCATGTCTCAAGGCTGAAATGCTTACCATATGCTGAAATGTATTTAATACAGTTGTCAGAATAGGCATGTATATTTAGTGGTACTTTCTTTTTTGATTAGTCAAAGTCTTTTTTATTTATTTTTATTCTAGAAAGTTGCAGTTCTGGCACCTTGGTATCTGATTCTTTGGGGAAGGCAGTATTCCCTTGAGATTTGGTAGCTTATAAGCTTCATGAGGTTGTGCCTTTCTATTTAAGTCTACTCTAATTGAGCCACCTCACATATCTTCAAAATGTTTTATGCATATTTACTGAAGGCTGTTTGTTTAGTAGCTTAAATGTATGTGCCAAGATTTCAGTCTTCTGTATGCAGTCCCTGGGGAATAAGAATCCAGTTTGATACTGCTGAGTTGATTTAATGGCTTTCTGCTCCTGCCACTTTCCTTGCACTGCCTGTGGAATTGTAAGATCTTTGCATGGCTAGGTTCGCTCTGGTTACCAAATGGACTGAAAACTGGCTCAAAACCCAAACAGCTTTCTGTAAGATAAGCAAGCAAAATCATCACAGGTGATGGGTGCAAGATGGGTAAGAGAAGGACAACCACCACTTTGACTCAGTTCGGTTGACTTAGCTGTACTGTTAAATCACATGTCCAAGCAGACTCTAGGCAGTAGTAGTTGGCAAATGAAGGAATGGTTGCAACTGGCTAGCTTAGACTGAGAATTGGAAGGAGAGGAGGTCGGATGAATTGGAAATGGATTCTTGCGCTTGCTGGATCTGATAAGGAAAAGCTTGGGGATACTAGAAATTGATAGTCAGGTGGACTGGGCATTGTTTGTTTTTTGGGATGTTGGAACAGGGTAGGCTGCCTAGGCTAGCTAGAACTTATTGCTGCAACAAAACTAGGACTTGGGCAGAAGATGAAAAGGGAATGCTAGAACTGCCTACACAACGAGACTGACTGTAGTAAGAAATTAGCTTGAGGTGACAGGTCTGTATGATGAATCTGGAGATTCTAGTTCTGCTGCAGGGTTGTGTGGTTGTTGGTAAAGTGTTTTTCAACTTGCAGGAAATCACAAACAAGTTTTTCTTTAATTTGTCTATGTTGCAGTCAAGCTATCAAAAGACAGGAGAGGCCAGAACAAGCTGGATGTGTAATCCAAAGTAATGCATTGTGATCATTTTTTAGTGGTACAATTGGGTAGATGTTTTTCCACAGGATCCTTATCTGCAAGTATGTAGGTCATACAGAGATCAGAGAATGAATTAAAAACTTCCTATATAGTGAAAGAAGATGTTTTCTGTAGGGCCTGGGTCTACAGTATGTGGTAGAGAAATCTAGAAGCATGGTGAACATGAGACAGGAGACTGCAGGAAGAGAAATTATGTTCTCCTGGTTAAAATACCACATAGATTTGACTTGGTCCATCTGCTATTAATTTCCTATGATCGAGTTGAGGCTAACTTACAGGTACACTCTGTACTTATATCTGAAACTGAATATTTTTGTGAGCTGCAGATATTTGGTACGTTTAGTGCTGCGTAATGCCCAATAGTCTGAAAAAAATCAAGTGCTAGCTGTCTCAAATCAGATACCCCAAATGACTGAACAGTCTAGACAGTTTAATTTTGTAAGCACTCTTCTATTCACAGATGTGTTGGAGGAGGAATCAATTAATGCTTATGAAACATCTGGATGTTTCAAGAACGCATTTAAATCCTTGAGTTTGTAGTCATTGTAGGGTTCTCTGTGATTCAAAAATTATTAAAATCCTCAAGGCCACATGCTTAAAATCTGTAAGAAAAAATACCAAATGACTGTGCAGTGGCTAAGCACTAAATGTTCCCTCAACTGGCGAAGACAAGGGGACTTTTCAGGGGGAAGATAGTATCTGGTTTATAATAGTGCACACTCCAAAGAGGGTAAAGTTGAGGCAGCACAGGAGTGTTGTGTCTGTTGTTTCCCAGCTTGTGAGTGTTTGAGTTCAGAACCTTTTGTTATTCTTCTAATGTTGTTTTTCTATGGTACAGAAGGTATTTACTCAACAACTTACTGTTGTCTTGCTGCTATGTAACTTCTTAATCTTGCTTTGTTTTCAGTAATGTCATAAACTACTGTACAACTTATTCTTCCAAATCATAGCATTTAGAAAATGTACTCGATTATGAACTTAGCAAAAAAGTCTATTTTCTCCTTAAGTTATATAGACTTAGGGTTTTATTCAGACTAGCTAATTATGGCAACCAAAGCTTATTTGCATCAATTTAGTTAAGTTCTTGCCATAGATATTAAAAACAAACAAAAAAAATCAGGAAAATAACATTCAGATCTTGTCTGTGTCTTATTTGCTTATGAAATTCACAATCTGCTAAATGTTTTTGGATTTAAATACTGATATGTGCATGGCTATGTCAGAATGCCACTTTGCTAGAAAGCCTGGGTTCTGCCTAAAGTTTACAAATTGTTCCAGCTGTTTTAATTCTCATATTTGGGTATTACCTGAAGATTAACCAGCTTACTGTCCCAACTGTGCTGCTAGTAGTGTTGTTGCTGTGGTGGTTCAAAGGGATTGCAAGCCTTCAGAGAAGATCCAGAAAATGTATCTCTGTCCCTAACAGCATTTTATAACCATCCTGTCTCTTTTGCATCAGGAGTGGTGAAAAGTGTGCCTATGTACCTATTCGTCCTCAGCTTACAACTTACTATATGTGTTATGGAAGAGAGGAGTACTTTTTAAAAGGGCAATTTAGCCCTTTTCATATACTCATGCACTATTGAGAAGAGAGTTTGGAAATAATGTTTAAAATTGTTTCCTAGGTAAACTGTTATTTCTTCCGTGGCCAAATAGTATGGAGGGAACCAGGACATCCTGGGACTATACACTAGCAGTTTGGGATGTTTAATTTTAAATAAGATTTCAGGATATGACTTTGCATTCCTCAGCTTACTCAGTTTAGTGCCCGTTTAGCTGAAAAACATTTTTTTAAATCCTTTTCAGTGCCTTCCAATTTCAGTAGTTGTCATTGTGGATGAAGTCCAATAGCATTTTAGGTCTCTGAGAAATCAAATTTAAAAATTAATGAAGTCTACAGTTTCTTCTGACTTGGGGGAACTTTTTACTTAGTATTTCACCGCGCATTTTGTGATTGTGATACTGGAATATTTTTCATCTAAGCGATTCCAAGAATCTTGTTCTCACCAAGCTGCCTAAGTCTGACTGTATACTTGAATATTACCTCATGTTATCATCCAGGAATCTGTAGTCAGGATCCACATTCTGTGCTTTCGTTACGTTAGGTCAAAATGCGTCTGTGTGTAACGTGGCCGGACATGCTTAAAGGATAGGGTTGTTAGGGATTCTTTTGGTGCGTCCTTCCCCCCCCCCCCAATACACTGATTCACTGATATACTGATTCCCTTTTCATTTTAGCATAAAGGAGTGCCACGGGTTGCCTCTTATAAATGGACAGAACTGTGACCCTTATGCAACAGTCTCTCTTGTGGGTCCTTCCAGGTAATGTTTTTAGTATAAAATAAATGATTCTAAAATGTTGTAATCTTAAACTGGAGAAGAGAGTGATCATTTTTTAAGAAAAACCTTTGAAATATAGAGTTGCTAAATAATATAGAGGTGTTATGTTTTGTTTCAGAAGAACAAATCTTAAAATGCTTTCTGCATACATCACATACTCAGTTGTAACTGTTTGCTCCCCTTTCCTACAGTACTCTCAAGATTGTGAGGGTTTGGTCTGCTTGAACAGCCTGCACTAGTCAAGGACCACTTGTCACTCAGTTCCTTCTTACTCCTCAGATTTTGCACTGAATTTTTTGATATCTTCCATTAAATTTTGTCAAATTAACATATAGGACAATGTGGTTAATTGCCTGTTCACCACCTCCTTTCCCCTGGTTTTCTTAATGCATCAGGTTTTTTGCAGGAAATGTTTAGGGACTGGGAGAAAATGAGAGAGGAGGTTCTGGTGAGACCTTTCTAATGTTGGCACTTCAGGATGCCACCTTCAGAGTCCCCATAGCTTAAATGTTGCCTCCCTTTTTGGATCAGTAATCCTGAATAACTGTTGGGGTTTTTTTGTTTGTTTGTTTCCTTGAGAAAATCCCATGTCCCACTCACACTGACTGTCAAATAGCATCTGAAGTAAGTTAGGTTTAAATTGTTTCTTTTTTGCAGCCTCAAACATAAATCCATCAGTACTTTTTCTGGTGGTACTGAAGAATTGCTTCTTTGAGCCCAGTACCAGAACCTCTCTGGTAAACTTGTATGTTTTAAAGACTTTGGCAGAATTGTCCCTGAAGAAGCTCTAAGTGGAAGAGGCATTTTTCTTCCCTAGTAGTGGACAATCAAATTTGTTTAGTGGGTTTTTTGTTTACTTGTTTGGTTTTTTTTAAGAGGATTCTGTCATTATACCTAGGAAGCATGGTGCTGGTTGCCAAAGAAAGCAAATTGACATATACTTGGTGTTTGAGTCATGTTATACAAAAGGAACTGGGTGAAGGTTGGTCTCACATGGGTATTTATCCTCTTGGTATGGGATTGTATGTGCAAATCTGAGAGAAGTTCCTCGTTAAGATTTTCCAATATCATTCACATGTGACTCATGCACCATGAGTGGAATATTTGTATGGTTAATGCCTCCTGAAAACAGTGGACGTCTAGGATACATTTTTTTTTCCTTTCCCTCATCTGTTTTTCTTACAATTTTATACTAGTTTCTTTTATAAAACACTTTCATACTATGAAAGCCCTTTAATAGTTAAGCAAAAATTTATTCTTTCAATATGTTAAATTTTGAACATGTTCTATCTATGTAAAATACAGGGAGTGGGGAGTGTTTATTTTGTTTGTCCATATGCTGCTTGGCATCTAGTGCTAGCAGCGATTTCTTCCAAAGAAAACATTCAGTACCTTGGTGTTTAAGCCTCTGCCTGTAAAGAACTAGTGGGTATTCTCCCACCAGAAAGGGATGGGAAAAACAGAAATTGGCAGTTGAACAAGACCATGAAAACTCTGCTCAAAACCTGCAGGCAGTGGTTAAGAAATTGTTTGCAGGTTTAAATTTGAAATGCTTCAGAAATTGCTGTTATATTTTACTTGATATATGTTTGTTACGTATGTTTATGAACTGAAATATAAACTTCAGGCTGGACAGATGCACATTTAAATAGATGCAGTGCTTGAAATTTTAACTTTTCAAACTATATTGTGAAGACAAACTAGTCTTATGTTAACATTCTCCTCATTGATTGAAGTGACCTCTAAAATGACAAAAATTATTTTAACTTAAATGCATGGCCCCATTGACAATAGAATGTCTTTATAATTGTGTGTTTAAGTTGTCTATGGTAAAAATTTTACCACATTGGAACAGGAATGACCAAAAGAAGACCAAAGTAAAGAAGAAAACAAGCAATCCGCAGTTTAACGAAACATTTTATTTTGAGGTAACTTTTTGTCAATGTATAGCTCTAACCTTGTGTGATGTTCTGCCTGTTTATCCGTTTTATGCAACCTTTCAACTGTTTTTAAGAAAGCTTCGTAGCAGTACCTAATGCAGAAGGTTCTCCTCCAACCAACCAAGGAGCTAAACCTAGCCCCTCAAATAGAAGTAAATGGACACACATACAGTGCTGGGGGACTGCTGGACAATAGCATTCCCCTTCAGTTGCCATGTAAAAGTGACTTTTCCTAATAAGCATATATGTGAGAGAAATTCATTACCTTGAATCACTTTTTACTTAATGTCTGTTGCCATCAGGAGGACTTCTGAGAGAAATTGAACCTGTCCTGTGGAACTTGATTTAAGTATTTTCAAGAGCATACAACTAAACAAAATACTTATTTCCTTAATAAAACAGTGTAGCAGTTATATCCAGTAAAGGCTAATTTTATGGTTTGATTAAAATAACATGTTAACTTTTTTTGTTGTTTAGGATTTGTTCTTGATTCCACTTGGGTTATCCTACTTTAACCAAATTATAAGTTTGATTTCTCATCCGATTTGTCTCTGTAATGAAAATTAATATACAATTTGGTTCATATTCTTCTACAAAACATTCTACTGGACTAAGAATTTTAGTTCAGAGTGTAGAAAAACTGCCAGAGATATCTAAACATTCTTTTGCGCTGTTCCGTTGCACTACAAAAGGTGTAAGGCTTCCAGCTAAAATCAGCTACACTGACAATGATACAAAGGAACGAAAAAAGCTGAAAACTGGCATTTACAGAATTAAATGTAAGCATACTCTGCTGTTCAGCTGAGAGTTGAAGTAGTAAAAGTATTACACATACCTCAAATGTATTATATTTTACTATATTTGTATAGATCCTGATCCTGCTGTGTGACTTCAGTGAGGAATTGTTCCATACTTGCGTATAGAGTATCACGTACAGAGTGTTTCAGTTGCCATGTTCAAGATATTGGAAATGATTTGTTGGGAAGTAAGATACTAGGATAAAAATGTGATTAAAAACATTCCAATAATTTTATGGCTTGTAATTTATAGGACTTAAACTGACAATGCAGTCAGTCAAGAAGTGAGAAAGAATGAAGAATAAGAGGGTGCAACTGTGGTGTAACTAGGGCAAGAGCAGTGGACTTCTTATTTGTTTTTTCTTTAAGCATCTCAAGACTGGTTTTAATACTTTCTCGGGGCTCATGCTGAAACCAAAGAAAGTCTTGCCAGTTTCATATCATAATTTTTCTTGTATTTCTAATAGATCTATTATAGCTCCCTTAGATCTCAGTTAGCCCTCATCAGTCTCCACCATCAGGCCTTCTTGTCCCCCTTTTCACCTGCTTTGTGTCAAAAGGCAGTTTGCTTGGTGAACTAGACTTTTTCCTTTGAAAAGAAACAGTAGTTATTTGACAGTGTTAAAGATTTGTTTTTCTTTGTCTTGCTGACTTATTAAATAAGACAGTAAAAAGTATGTTAATAGGAAGGTTTTACTTCCAGGTAACCAGGTCCAGCAGTTATACCAAAAAGTCCCAGTTTCAGGTGGAAGAAGAAGATATTGAGAAATTGGAAGTCAGGTAGGTTATGCAGATTAGAAAGTGGTTTATTGTATCATTAATAAAGGTTTCAAGATAATAAAGAAATGTTTTATTGTAATTAACTCCAGAGAATTAATGGTCAGACTTGTAGAAAAGATCCTTGTAGCTTAGAAAATCAACCACATTTTGTAGTGTGTTGCTTACCAAAGATGGAAGTTAGTTGTTTTTTTTGGTAAATACTGGTAGTGTACCTAGCAGCCTAAACTTTTTCCTGTGCCTCTGAGTAAAGAGGCATAAGGACCTTCTGTTCATATATACTAGGTTGGGCAGGTTATTGATAATAGGACTTGTATTGAAGGATGTCACCTGATGCTAGTCTATGGTTTCAAATATGGTTGGCTGTTTTCAAAAAATATATAGAGAGAAAACCTCCTTTATGAGCTTCTTTATGGTTTGTCATTGCTTTTTAGAAGGCCTCTTTTATGACCTTCTTATTATTTGGCATTGTTCTTTAGGAGAACACATGCATGTTGCATCTTTTCCTTGCAGATGCAAAGAGTACTTCATCATGTAGTCTCCTTTTTCCATTGCTTCACCCTTAGAGCAGGTCTGTCTGTGCTACATAGTTAAGAGTGGAGAGCCCCTATACTCAGCTTTTTTGGCATGTACAGATACATGTGCACAGGTGCACACATGCACACCAAATCTGGAGAATGACAACAAATCTTCAAGGCTAGCATATGTTTTCCAACAGGCATCAAAAGAAGAATTGAGTGCTTAGTTTTAATGGCCATTATAGAACTAACTTTGTATGTGAATTTTTAATTAGGTTCATAAACATCTTAGAGTTGTGTGTTTCATTATAGATGTAAATAGATTTAGAAAAAATCATGCCCCAACAAATCTAGTATTAATTTTTTTGTTCTTCTTAACATCTGCTGTCTGTCAGAAATGTCAGAGAGGTAAGAAGTGATAGAAACAAACAAGGTGCATGTCTTTGGAGTCTGTGATTCCTTTTGAGGTCGTAAACATGAGCTGCTGTTTGGAAAAACAAGCGCATGTGTTGGTGTGGCATTGCAGTGTGCCCAATTTCAGCAGTAAGATATGGATATGTAAATATATTGGTTAAAAATTTCACTTAAATTACTTGCAAAGAAATGTAGACAGTTTTGGGGGTGGAGACCATACTAAATACATTTGTTGCCAATATCACTTTTCTACTGATGCAAGATCTGTGATTCTAACTTTCACTGGTTGTTGCTTCATCTAGTCTTTATTGGTTAATAAGCCATTTGTTTGATTCCTCTTGATTTAATTAGAATGGAGTGAGATTTCTAACATTTCCTGCCTCCATGCATGTGGATTAGTGCTGTAAGACAGTTGCTGTTAACTTGAAGATTTTTCTTTGTCTCTGGGGATAATGTTCTTATTTGACTAATGTTCTTATTTTCAGAGTTGACCTATGGAACAATGGAAATTTGGTACAAGATGTCTTTCTAGGAGAAATTAAAGTTCCCGTGAAGGTGTTAAGAAATGATTCCTTTCAAGCATGGTGAGAAATGGCTCAAAAGTGAACTTGATTCTACCTTGCTTATCTTCCCTTATAAAGGCTATGTTTTATTATTCATTAAAAATGTCTTTCTGTGTGAGCTATTCTAGTCTCGTTCATCTGAATAAGGTTAGAATTCTGTGCATGCAAGGAAATGTCTTTCTAGTGGGTTTCTCTGCTCAGTGAATTAATCTTGCCAGTCTGTGTGTGTAGTTCTCCCCTTCCTCCAATCTACCCATGCACACAAAATAGTTAATGTGTTTGAGGGTAAAGTGCAGATACTGAAGAAAGGGAAGTTAGGATGAAAAAACTATCCATTAGAGAGAATAACAAGCTCTCACACCAAGCATAACTGTCTCGGTCAGCTTGCTGAATTTTAGTGAATCTGTGGATGCTTTTCAGGTTTAACCAGCAAACCTGGAATTGTATTACTTGTATTTAAATTACTAAGTCAGACTTCCAGAACAATTGATGAAATTGATGTGTGTGTATACACACATGTGTGCACGTGCACACACACACACACACACACACGTATATATTAAAAAAAAAAAAAGGCATTTCTTTTTTCTTGGAGAGGTGGAGGGAGTCTCTTCTGGAACCAAGCCTGTCATTTCAAGAGAGCTGACATACTCATTCAAAAGCTGGAAGGATAAGATATGAAGGGAATTTAGGAAGAAAACCCTCTGCTTATAACATCGTAGCAACCTCTCTTCTGAAGTTTTTACAGGCAAGAGCCAGTCTCCAGCCCCTTTACCATCCCAACTGCCTAGTGGCAGAAATGATAAGCAAGACAGACTCAAAGGCCTTTAAGTGTGCAAAATATTCTATTTTTGGTGAACCCTTCAGTACAGAGAAGAGAGTGGAGGAAGGGAAGAACCACAGCCCTCGCATATCCGTGTAGAAAACAAATAGGAAGGAAGTGAGGAAACAGGAACTAAATGGAACATGGGTCTCAGCCAGGAACAGTTATGGCTGTGCTCCACCTACCCCTCTCAGTCAGTACCCAAGGGTCTTAGACATGTAAAAGTTGAACGCTATTTGCTAGTCTTAGTGTTTTATTATGTTTTAGTGTTATATTTATAGCGGATCACATTTAATGTTTGTGTCAGTATCTTCAATTTTTTTATGCAATTTACTGCAGACAGACACAGGCTTGTTCTGCCCACATTCTGAGCTGAGCAAAAGCCTCGTGCCCGTGTTAACGTAACAACGTGCCGCAGCAACCTGTTAAGAGACGTTCTGTGAGCCTGGGCTCATTACCAGCATGTTGTGTTCATATAGCTTTTGAGTTGTATCTGGCTCGTGTCCAGCTGACATGAAGCATGGATAGAGAGGTTTGTGTCTGCTCATATGCTTTGTAGACATGCCTTGCATGAGAAAATCCTTATATCCAATAATGATAAATTTATCAAAAACAGTTCTGTGATAAAGATAACTAGTGTTTTTTAGACCTTTACTAACTGCATAAAATGTTTTAGAAGGGTCTTTAGAAGATAGCTGGACCACAGCAGATAAAAACAGTATTACTAGTACTAAATATTGGGAAAATAAGCTTGAGAGTCCTAATGTCCAGTAGAGGGTCTCTTCTGGCAAAGATGATTGTAGAAGTACAAATACACTTTTTTTTTTTTTTTTTAAGTATTGTTAAAAAGAATACTTGAAGATATAATTTCAGTTTGCTGGGCTGAATGTTGAAACTAACGTGTGACACAAACGGCTGCTTAAAAGCTGTTAACGTTTTTATAGGGCTGCACCTCCTGTTGGAATACAATTGAACTACAGCAAAGCCAATGAAGAATTGTTTGATATATTTTGTGTTAAGAGTAGAAGAAAAAGCACTTTAAAGCATTAAACTTTTGTTGCCTTTAATTTTACTTATTTCTCAGGTATGCAGCCTGCTAATATTATGTATTTTACAAGTTTCAGTCTAGACCATTTAAATTCTTGATTCTAGATGTTCCATCTGTAATGTCTGACACTTAATCTAAGTATAACCTAGATATAATATGAGAAGGTCCAACATCATTTCTGATTATTCCTGTTTTCACAGTTGAGCTACAAGAAATATATCCTACTTCTCTGTTGGGAAAGATATGAGAAATGAGTATATGTTCCATTATGTGCTGAAGGTGCACCACATGTTGCTACTTTCTTAGCAATAAACAACAACTTCTTTTGTTTCTCTTTTTTTTTGAGAATTTTATTGTCAGTTTTCAGACAGAGTTAATGTACACTGAAATAGTTAAACACGATACTTTGCTTTATTGTAAAATTAGACAAATTAATGAAATGTAAATCTTAATGCTGTATTTTAGAATTGTCCTGTTGCTTTCAGGTACTTACTTCAACCAAGAGAAAATGGAAACAAGTCTTCTAAAACTGATGATCTGGGATCACTTAGATTAAATATTTGCTATACTGAAGACTGTGTACTTCCATCTGAATACTATGCTTCTTTAAGAAACTTGCTGCTAAAATCATCAGATGTTCAGGTACTTCCATTGAAAATTTCTTTCAAAGATTTAAAAATAGATCATGCCCTCCTGTAAGAGACTATGCGTGAAAATAAGTATAACTGCAGTATTTTTTCATTCCTTTGTATTAACGATTCCTGTCACAACAAGGTGAGCAGCTTTTGGAGCATTTACTTCTGCTCCAAAACACTTAACTTCTATTCTTGTCTTAGACGAACAAGCAGAAACAGTGAAGTAACCTGTGCTGTGTGAATGGCAACGATAAAACACTTTCTTCTTGTTGGTTGCTCTTTTCAACATTGTCTTCTGGCACTGGCTGTTATTGGCCTCCCTGGATTTAGTTGTTTTCCAAGGACATTGATCCATTATTGGCACTTGAGGGGAAGATATTCGCCATTGCCAGAAACGGTCTGCTTCAGAGCTGGTTTCTAATTCCACCTCTTCTGAATTTCTTCTGTCTTCCCCAGTGTTATTCAACATGCCTGGATTTCTCACTTGGGTATGGTGACAAAGGGAAGTGTGGTAGATGGTTAGCATAGCATTGTGAATAAGAAATTAAATCATAGCAACTAGGCTTTATATTTCTAGGTCTTTATAGCATTTCTTTAACCTACATGAAGTGTCGGCAGAGGAGAAGGAAGGTAAATGGGAAACAGATTTTGACTAAAATTTTTGTTAGCAATATTCAGATACTACTTTACTGTAACTCAGGAAGAGCTGAGTGTATCTGGTGGCAGAGTCAGACACTGTCTTTTTGACTTAAGTCCTATAAAGACATTACATTATGGCCATGCAGGTGCTTACTGCCTTTTATTTGGATTTGTGACAAAGCCGTATTCTAATCCTTTGGGGAAAATGGGCAAGGTGAGTAGATGTGGAATTTTATAAACCCTTAAATGTCAAGTATATTTGACTAGATAATATCCCTTTTCAATTATTCTTTTTCTATAGAATGGAAACTTGTAATTGGCATGTTATACAGCAAATACTATTAAAATTTTCTGTGAAGAAGTTATGTCTGTAGTTTTGAAAGATTTGGTTCAGAGCCATAGTTTGCCAAATATAAGTAGAACATTCAGTTACTTCATTTGTGATTTCTCTTTTCCTCTCTCACAGCCAATTTCTGCATCTGCTGCCTATATTTTGAGTGAAGTGTGTCGAGACAAATATGATGCTGTTCTGCCTCTTGTAAGATTGTTGCTACATCACCATAAGCTAGTTCCATTTGTCACTGCAGTGGCAGAGCTAGATCTGAAGGACACTCAGTATGTATTTCATGCTTAGTGATTTCATGCTATTTTTATTTTTCTTAGAGTTTCAAAGGATTTCATGATACAACACTGATAAGTAAGCATGTCAGACTTTCTTCCTTCAGTATTTAGAAACTGATGAAATACACTCATTTTAATATTGATTTATAAAAACATTTACTAAAATTACATTGAAGCTGGGGATCAGAGTTACTAATTAAGTGTGCAATTTTAGATGGAATCGTTTGTCTATAAAGCTTTTTTGGAGCTAGTGTACAGCTAAACATAGCAAACTAGAGTTGTGTTCAAGAGCACGTAGTTTTTTGTTTTTAAAATATCAACATTTGGCCACTTTTCAAATTTTGCTGGCCACTAGATTGATACTTAACACTTTTTAAATTGCTAAGAATCTCATCCTGTTTCCTTGAGTATGTGACTTCAATGAAGAGTGCTTTTTTTCTTCAAAGATGCCCTGTCAGTCTGTGCTCTCCTATATGCCTTGAAACTAGCACCACACGAGTTTTTCCACGTTGTTACATCTGTAGCAGTGTACGGTCCGTGGGTTTGCAGCTTGTGGCTAGAGAAATGAAGTAGGCCTAAGTAGTGCCCACTGAGGTACTGAGTCATGTCCAGTGGAGCTGTGCAAGGGATTTTATCACCACGGGGTGGTTCTTTGCAAAGTTGACTTATTCCAGATTTAAATAAGGTGAGACAACTGACTACATAAGAAGAAGTGACTTGTATGGAAAATAACTTCTTGCACTGCATTTTGGTACACACATTCCTTTCCATTATATTTGCACTGTAACAAAGATTACAGTAAATGCATCAGAGTAGAAAGACTTATTTTGCCATTGAATGTACAGCTGACTTAATTTTCTTCGACTACATGGACTAGAAAGCACAACCCTAGATTAAATGTGTTTTGGTTGAAAAGTGCCTGAGTTTATCAGGCTGGTGCAGCAGTATGCTATTTGTGGTAGCTGTAATAGTTTTCTCACCAGGAGCACTGGAGTAATAATACTGTATTGGTCAGCGACAAGTCTTCATTACTTTGGAATTTTCTCCAATTGTTTCTTTCTCACAGTCGACATTGGATTACAACATCCTTTGTCATAAATTTTCCAGACTTTTTTTTAATGGTTGAATGGTTTAATGTTACTGGTTTTGGAAATAGCTGTAATAATATTGTGGGTTTTTTTTCTCTGTTCAAGGGCGCCATTGCAACCTGGATATCTACGTTCTGAAATTCCTGATGTGTGTTTAAAACAAATTTGTTTAAAAGTGAGATAGAATATTAATCAGATTTTGTGGCTGAGCTTCTTAGGGTTTTTGTCCTCCCATTCAAATAACATTTATTCTTTTTTTACAGAGAAGCAAACACAGTTTTCAGAGGGAACACATTAGCAACTCGATGTGTAGATGAAATGATGAAAATAGTGGGGAGGCACTACCTAAAAGTTACTTTGAAACCAGTTCTTGATGAGGTAGGTTATCTTGCTGAAACTGTTTGCAGGACAGTTAGCCTCCTGAGGTATCCTGCCTCTTTGATAGGCAGCCTTCTTGTAATTCCCTGTATCATAGTAATCCTCCAGGAGGAGGAATTCTAGAGGAAAGTTAAGCTGAGCAATAATTTGCTAAGTTTAGTGGGAGGGATTGCTTTTTCTTCTTTGTGTTTATATGCTTAAAAATAAATAGTCAATGACAGTTGCTCCAGCCTCTAACACATTGCCAGATTTTCCCACATGATGCTTGCGTAATTGATCTACGTGCAAAGGCACACACAGTAAAGTGAGGATGACTACTGCATGTTGTTATGGATTGTTCAGACCCTATTTAGCTTTCCCCCTAGATCTAGGACAGAATCCAATACTAAATACATTTATTTCCATGCATTCTGTCAAAGAAAATTTTTTTAAGGGAACTCTTAATTTTGGTTTTGTTTCAGATATGCGAGTCTCTAAAACCCTGTGAAATAGATCCCATCAAACTAAAAGAAGGAGATAACGTAGATATTCATATGGTGAGTCTCCTAATCTATTTTCCATAATTTAAATTTTCTAAAAATTTGATACAAAGACACTTTTAAACGCAGCTCTGTATAACAGAAAATGAGTAACTTGATCCATTTATGGTAGCAGTATCATTCCCTAATGACTCTGCAAACAAAGAACAAAAATGAATTTTCATATCCCTGTATATGAAAATAGCAATGAAAAATTAAGTTGCTATTGGGACAGGGAGGAGGAACTAAGCAGAGGATCACAGTCTTACTTACCAGTCTGTTGTGGCTTGTGATGCCTGGTGTTCCATACTCCACATCCAGGTAATAAAGTAGCTAATTAGCACTGCTTTAACACTTTTCATTTTTTGCTTGCCACTTGCCTCTTACTGGAGGATGACATTAAAAGCAATAGTAGCTGCAACAAATTAAATAACACTCATTAGGGATGCACAGGAAGTTCTTCTTCCTTGTAGCATGTTGTCAAATTACAAAAATGTATTTTAATAGGGGGTGGTATATTGTCAGAAACTGCCAGTATACTTTCAAGATGCCTTCTATTTAAAATTAAGCAAATATCATCAAATTACCTTTTAACACCAGTAAACCCATATAGATTATACGAGGCTTTTTAAATATGCACTGTACTAAAATACATATTCAGATAGTCAGGGAAAGTTTTATAAAGGGGTATTGTAGTGTTATGTAGTTCAGGAAAAAGGCATAGCAATGCAAATGTTAACACTCTGAAAAAATATCTTTTCCTATAATTACAGGAAAATCTACGCTATTATGTAGACAAAGTATTCCGTGAAATTGTGCGGTCAAGTATAAGTTGTCCTACCCTAATGTGTGATGTTTTTTATTCTTTGAGGCATCTGGCTGCCAAAAGATTTCCAAGTAAGTGTGCTCTTACTTTTGAAAACGGTGTTGAGAATGAACTGCTTAATGCCTATAGTTACCATATAGGGATTGTTAAAAGTATTGTTTTATCTGAGACTGTGCCTTGAACTTCTTAACTTGACAGTCAGGCATTTGATTTTTCTATCCATCTGTATGTTACACTAAAGCATTGTGGTCAATCGGCAAGAATTATTTTCGGATACAAAGAAGCAGCAGGTCAGAAGTGCTGCAAGACACTAGCAAACAAGAAACCAACAGCAAAAAGATGAGATACCAGAATAAAAGCAGAGGCAATGGGGGAAGTGATTTAGTTAAAAGATGCTTAAAATTTGGAAGAGCTGGAAGCTGTTTGCTGCTTCTAAATAAGAAAGATAAAAATGGAAATAAATTTGGTATTTTCATCTAACTATATGAACTACAGCTCTTCACTATGACTAGCACATTCATGACATGAGTAGTAAAGCTTTAACTGGAGACTTACAGCTCAAGTTTTGTTGGGGTGGGACTTAAAATATTTATTTCTATATTAAAATCATTCTAGAAAAAATGTTCTAATACTGTTTACATTTCAAATAATGGGCTGTGTCTGAAATTCACAGATACTTAAAAGTCAGTTAAAACCTAAAATGATATGTAATAAGCTAGTAGATGAACTTCTGGGGCCTTCCTCTGATTCATGTTCCTCACTGGAACTGAGGCCATAAATTCTTCCAGTTAAGACATTCCTTTCAGAATAGTGAACTTCTCAGACAGAGCAGACTGAAGTGGTCATTAGAGTAAGAATGTGATCCAACTCTATTGCCACGTATAATGGTACATACTACCCGAAATAAATGTTAACTGAACATTTCCTCATCTACAACATAAAAACTACATAACACCATGATTTTATGAGGCAGCTCAGGGCTGGAATTAAAATTGTTCAGATGTGTGGATTACATTTGTTGTATAGCTTTAATGTATTTCCATTTATCAATAACTAACCTTAAAGGTGAATAACCTAATAGCCCTAATGTTTAAAGCCAGCTACTACTATATTTTTTCTTTCAGTTCAAAATGCTTAGAGCCCCATGTGCTCAACACTGGGTGTATAAGTGCTTGTGACAATCGCATTATCATTAGTAGTGGAGCTGATGAGCCAGTTCTATGAAAGCAGAGCTTCTCTTTAAAGAGAAATAAGCCCTTCATTATAAGTAGAACATTTCTTACCATGGTCACCTTTCTCATTTCATGCACTTCATTGATTTTTCTATTCTACTTTAAAGTATAAATATCTTCTCTGATGTTATCTTCTTAAGGATTTTTATGTTGACTGTCTTCATTGTTTCTTTATTAAGTTTAGTGCATGTTACATTTCATGGTTTTTCTCTGCAGATGACCCTCATGTACAGTATTCTGCAGTGAGCAGCTTTGTGTTTCTTCGTTTCTTTGCTGTAGCCGTAGTCTCACCTCATACTTTTCATTTACGACCTCACCATCCAGTAAGTTTTGTAAAGTATTGTTCTGTTTTATTCATAATTTTCAGATCTGTGTATCTGGGAAGGCATAAGTTACTTTCACTGGCTCTGTAATTGAGAAATAAAATAAGATTACTAAAAGTCTGTAGGTTGACTTTTCTGTTTTATACCCCGCCAAAGGAACTAAGACTTCTGCAGTTCAAATGATGTAGGCGAGCTATTGCTATTGAACAGGATGTGCTGACAGGGAAGGCACTTTTTTAGAATGGCAGCATGACTGAGGGCCTAAACTGCACTGATTCCTTCCACCGTGGGAGTTAAATATCCAGACAACGCTTTTGCCTTTAAGCGTTCTTTCCTTTGTGTTAATTGGAGGTTGTGAAGTTATTTAATAACTGGTCTCTGCATTTATTCTGGACTTCACGAGTTGTTCTGTCTTGCCAAATTTTCAACATATAGTAATAAAGTTAGTAATCTAATAATCCTGTTGTAGTAATGGACACAGGCCAATTATGTGTAAACAAAATCAGATAGACATACTTAAGTAGGAAACTTAAAAGACTAAAAATAAGAAGATAAGAAAAAAATACTGTATTTTTCACATAAAATAGAGAACATGTATGAAACCTTCCCATCCTGAGGTTATTTTTATATGCTTATTTTATCTACTTATGTGTAGCATTTTCAAAAGAAAAATCTAATTACTCAAAATCATTCAGTCATTTGACATTATGTGGTTTGTTATTGTAAAAGATTAGTGGAATTCATCACTTCAATATTGAATATCTTAAAGAGATCAGCAAGGCCTCTCTGTGGCTGTTTATAATCCGGTGTTAAAACACCAGAGGGGAAGTAGTAAACAAATTGGGCAAAACTTTAAAGACAAGCTTTTAAGTGTGGTTTATATTATGAAAATTTCCACCATTCATCAGCAATAGTTCATCATCTTTAGTATTCAGTTTTGAATGTTTCAGAAGCATTAGATATGTAGTATTAATTTGAGGGAGCTGATGAGATGTTTCATAGGGAAAAATATTTTTTTGTTCACTAATATTGAATTATAGTGATAATGAATAAAATTTTAAAAATAAAATACTCTGTGCAGTAATCTTTAATACATACATATATTCCCAAAGCATAGGAAGTACCATAGGACAGTGCTGCACATGCCCTTTTTCCTGTAGGGAGAGGAAGAAAAGGTGTGTCAGACTTTACTACATTTTGTAATATAATCCTTTGATTTAAAAATGAAAATTTCACAAAAAGGATTACCTGAAGTTATCTAAAAATGTTATGTAACATCTTAATTTTTTTCTTTATTCTAGGATGCACAGACTTCTAGAACATTAACACTTATATCAAAAGCCATCCAGACTCTGGGGAGTTGGGGAAGTTTGACCAAAAGCAAACTTGTAAGGCTCCTAATAGTGTTCTGTCTTATTTCATAGACTACATTCTTGAAAAGTTTATTTATGTCTGTATACCTTTTCTTTCAGTCAAGTTTCAAGGAGACATTTATGTGCGAGTTTTTCAAAACATTTCAAGAAGAAAAGTTTACCGAATCTGTTAAAAAGGTACCTTTCTACTTACAAAATTTTTTTTTTTTTTTTGCATGATTGGTGCATTTGAATACAGGGCAGTCTCAGTAATTAAAAGTCTGTGGTGTCATTGTTCAGTTTTCTACTAGCAATGCAAAAATGTTTTTGTGGTTCATTCCAGGTGTAAAACATACCAATAGAATGCACATAGGACTTATACATTGTGGACTTACTTAATTTAGTTTAGAAAAACCATTTGTGTATTAAATATAAATCACTTGGAACAGGCTTTATTAGATCTGCCGTTTAGGAGCTAGTTACAGAAATCTGTAATTTATGGACATCCCTTCTTACCTTGTTTCAAGTGCCTGCAATATATTTTCATTTCATCTGTTATCCAAAATAGTTGTTCTGTATTGGAGGAAACTCTGCATATGAAAGAGTAGGTTTAGTTTGTTCTGTTTTTCCAGATACTATATTCACTTTGTATTTTTATTTTAAGTTCCTAGATGATGTTTCCTCTACTGAAAGTAAAGAGCCCAGTGGTCTGAGTGAGCCAGTACATCTAAAAGAAGGGTAAATACATCTTAAATCTGTACCATAAGAAACAGAATTGACTTGTCTGTTTTTCATTAATGTCAACATTAAATTGTTGTACACTAAAATATAAATGTTTGATTTCTACTATAATAATTATGATATTTCTTATTTGTGATAATTCTTCATTAGTTTGCAGAGTTTGGAGCTTTGGGGAACTTTCATAATTCATCTTCTAAATATTTTAGAAAAAATTTAAAGATCGTTTAAAACTTTTTAAAGTCTGTTTGCATTTCTGCTGTAATTCAGTGTGTACTCTGATTGTTTATTCAGAACTGTTAAAATGTATTTTAAGATAACATAAAATTTTATTTAACTTAGAATTGCTTTATGTGATGTTTAAGCCTAGCTGGGCAAAATGTTCTGCCTTTATCTTAGAGGAAAAATATCCTATAATTGGAATATTTAACAGAAAATGATAGAATGCTTTTATAAGAATTGTGGCAAAAATGGCTGTTTCTAAGAAAGGAACAAACTGTCTTTTTTGATATTGGTCAAGAATAGGTGGTAAATTAATTCAAACAACATGTTTGGGGGGAGGGGGGTGTTCGTACTCACCTGAGAAGAGATTCAGAGCAATTAAAGATTCCTCTGTGAAACAAGCATCTGAATTTAAAACAAAAACAAATGTACCTCTTAGTAAAATACTAAACAGAAAGGAAGGAGGAGACAGTGGCAGTAGGTCAACACTTAAATATATCAATTTGGAAGCTAATCTGTATCAGAAACTGGCAGTTGCGCCAAACAATAGTTTCCAGTGAGTATGCTTTAAACAGTACTGAACACAGCTTGTGTCTACTCATCACTGAGTCTTGTTCAGCATCATTTCATCTGTATTCAGTTCCTGATCCAGATAAGGACAACTACACTCGCATGTAGAAAGTGGCAGGAAAGAGAAGGAGAATATTGTAACTGAATACACCTTACTGCTTTCTGGGAAAACTTGTAGTTCTGAATCTGAATAAGCAAGAACCCATCCCAAATTCACTGCTACAAACAGAATCTGGATTGCATATTTGTTAAACTCCTTATCTTTTAACAGAGCTCTGTACACGGATCACCATATGGAAGGTAGTTGTGAGGACCTGGTTTGAACAACTGATTAATAGAATTTCTATGTCACTGCATGACAAACAATAATGCGTTATCTTAGATAAGTGGTTTTGAAAGCTCTTTCAAAGATTAATGGCAGCATTTTCATCCGATTCTGTCTTTACAGAGAAATGTACAAAAGAGCTCAGGGAAGAACTCGGATTGGTAAAAAGAATTTCAAGAAACGGTGGTTCTGTCTAACAAGTAGAGAATTCACCTACCACAAACAACAAGGTAAACTATGTTTATTTTACAGGATAGTTTTTGTTACCAAACATTTCTATTTAATTCTATTGCAAAAATGCATTTATGGCAAGTCTCTTCACTGACTTCGTGTTTTGTGACTGTTCACTGTACAATAACAAAACATAATAATTCTTCTTACTTAGATGTTACAGTTGGAAGAATTCTCCATGTTTTTAAGTATTTGCATCTGATTTGGGCTTTTTTAATTTTTTTTTTTTCTTTTTCTTTTCCTAAAGTATATGGTATTAGTGACCTTCGCCCTGTTCTCCAAATGCTTCCGATCTGTATCATAGTCCTACCTATCTTGCAGAAGGCTTCTACAGCAGAGTATTGGGAATTTAGTGTATGCAGTAAAGACTGACTCTCGGAGACATCCAAGATTTCAGTACTTTAAAGGTCCAAGCTGTGGGAGTGAGACTCTTAGCTTCTTTGCACAGTTTTTGAGAGCTTCCAACCTGGGAATGCTGGCTGCTCTGAGAGCCTTAGTTGAAGCCAGAGTTCTTGGAACTGCCAGTTCAGCGCAGCAAACTGGAGAACACATTTTTCTTCCTCCTGCAGCAAGGAATTTATTAAATGCTGATGCTGGGCATGTTGGAGTTACTTTTGATTTTTGAAAACCTGAATAGGTTGCCTAGTGAGCTAGCAGGAAAAGAGAGGGGTTTCTCAGGAAAACTGTTACCTGCTTTGGGGAAGTTAGTTGAAAGTTATTTCACAAAATGTTTGGTTTTGATTGATTCAGCATTTGACTGAATCAGTGCTTTAGCAAATCGTATTTCATCAGATGCTTTCTATTCATTTCTGTTCTGTAGGTGTTACTCTGTGTGTGTGTGTGTGTGTGTGTGTGTGTGTGTGTATTTACAGTTAAAATTTTCCTTGAAAATAAATAAGATTTTCATAATTTCTTTAATATGAAATTGTTCGTGTATCTGTGAAATACAGAAATATGTACAGAACAGTCAGGTTCTTCATCTCTTTGGATGATTCTTACTTTACTTTACAGTTTGTTCAAGATGCTGATACAGCAAATCCAGAAGGCAATTCATGTGCTGCAGTGTCTACATTTACAGAGAAATCAAAGTTACTGTTTTTAAAAATGGAAAAAAGAAATTTTGCCTTTGGCTAATTCCAGAACTGCCAAAGTTACTTCATATTCTTTAATACCAAGCACATGAGATAGACCTGTAGACTGTCATACATGATGGTTGTCAGTATTGGGTAACAAGCAGGTTTTTGATGCCTGCATTACGTTAACAGGCATTTTACTTGCGTTTCCTGCAATAATCTGGTGTAGTCTTGATGTGGTTCATTTGGGTCCTACATCTGGATCACAGGAAAGTGTTTTGGCATTGGATATACTACAGTTTTGATTCTCCAGGATGGTCTTTTGACAGCCAGTCTCTTCTCGGATGGTAATGATAAACTATGAGATTGGGCATAGATTTGGCATTTCAGTCTTGCTTTTACTTCTGTTTTCTAAATTAACAGTAGATAGAATTTAGGAAAAAAAATCTTGTTTTTTATTTTATTTAGAAGAAGAAAACATGCTAAGCTTAATTTCTTTTTTATAAGTCTTTTAATCGAAAAATTAAACCAACCAAATAAATAGCACCCTATTCTGTTATATATGACAGGTTCTGTAGCACACCTCACTGTCCAATTCTCTTTCAATTTATTACTTTAGGGTTGCATATTAACTTAAGCAGATACATCAGTGAGAAATGGCAGATGATTTCCTTATCTTTGTGCCTTGCTGACTGAGTCCTTTCGTTCTCTCATCATTAGAGTATAGTCTAATTGATGTACCTCTTCTCAACAATTAAAATGCACATTTTGAGAACTTATCGTATAAGTGCACTAAGTTTATTTAAAAGCCTCTTGTTTCACTATCGTTATCCATTTATGAATTTTTGCAGATAAAGAACCAATTTTCACTATTCCAATCAAAAACATCCTTGCAGTGGAGAAGCTTGATGAGAGCTCCTTCAACAAGAAAAATGTGAGTCAAAAGTTATTTGAAATTCTTGACATGTTCTTTAAATAGAAGATTTTAATTAGCTTAGTTTGCTACAGTAGGGTTGCTTAAACCCTCTTACTAAACATTTCAGCAAAAAAATCTTTGATGGATCAGGAAAAAAAATAAGAGCTATATGCAGTATTAGCTGGTACTCTGAACGTGGTACTTAAAATCTGGAGATTTGGGTCTTTGCCCTGTCTCCTCTCTTATTTTGACTTGTGCCTCACTTTCCGAATTTGTAGAATGAAGGTTAAAACTATTGTGACCTTATTACAAATCACTTTTATGCAAGCTATTATTAGTATGTATTATACTACCAAACTTACATTTATTCCTTATGATGAGAACTTCCTATAATACCTTCTATCAGTTTAGAGACAATTCTCTTCCACAAAGCCTCATTCTGGACCTGTAAAACATGAGTATTTTTGCCATTATTTCAAGCCAAAATTCTTAGGCAGTGATAAAAGTACAGTTGTTACTTAGGCTGAGGATGGCTAAAAGAGAGGCTTTTGGGAATCTTCTTTTACTCTTAGGATGAGAAGCACAAAGGCAGTCCATGTCACATTTAGCTATGTGAATGAAGATGACAAAATGCATCATCTTCTGATTCTTTATGCATTCTTTTTTGGATGAGAAAATGGTGTAAGCAGAACACAGGGAGCTGTCTTTTTTCCTGAATAGGGTTGTGTAGTATCTCTGAAGAGAGGTGTTGACAGGAAAACAAAAAAAAGTCTTTCTCCCTTGTCTCACTTTTTGTCTTAATTTGGCTCTGATGAATCGCCAGAGATCTCAGATCATTTGTAAGATATTCAAAATTGCTCAATAACTGAGCACAGTAATGTTGCTTTTCCATCTACAGATGTTTCAAGTACTACATGGAGAGAAGCCACTCTATATCCAAGCAAATAACTGTGTAGAAGCTAGTGAGTGGATAGAAGCTCTCTGCCGGGTGACGAGGTGCAACCAGAAGAGACTTAGTTTTTACCATCCTTCTGCTTTTCTGAACGGGAACTGGCTTTGCTGCAAGGCTACTGTAGAGAACACAGTGGGCTGTGCTCGTTGCACTGCGTAAGTTGCTTCTGAAATAAAAACGTGTGTGCTTTGTAGGACAAAATCTGTTGATTCACTATAAAACTTGAGAACCTGAAGGCCAGGATTTCGCTATGTTTTAGCAGGCTTTGCTACTAAAAATGTATGTTATTAAATAAGGCTTGGAATACTGGTTTTTAGTACATCTAGTACTTTTAGTCATCATATGAAATACTGAAGGTAGTCAATTCAGCACGTAAATCAGAAATATTGAATGGTTGATCTCTTTATGCTGAATCATCTATTTTATAGCTGATTCTGCTGTTGATACTTGGATTACCTTGTGTGCTGCTACCATATCAGTACTTGATAGAAATCTCAGCAGTGTACAGGGGTGTTTTTTTGTTTTTTGTGTTCTGGGAGAGGCGGTAACATTTCAGTTCTATTTCATACCACGTTGTGGTATTTCTTCTCAGAGTGGGAACTTGATAAAATTAAAGGGTTTTGGTGCAATGCCTCTCTCTCATCATCTGTGTTCTGAACTATCAGTAACTGACTCTTCTAAGCTGTATCCTGGCTGTGGCAGCCCAAAGCAGCTTTGAAACCAGCATCTTCCTTGTCTGTCCTTTTGGATCCTAATGTGTGTAATGAGTACAGAGCTTGTTGGGAGGAAGACATCTGATCTGGGGTCACTACTCGGTGGCAAACCTTGGCTGGTGATAATTCTTCTTTGAGGGCTATTGCTTCTACTGCACTTGAGAATGGAGATGAGTTTTCTCAAGTTTGTTTGGATGCCAAGTTTAATGCAGAAATATGACACACACAGGTCATTTGTATGAAGTTACTGAAATAGCTTGCAGCATAGGGCTTACCCTGAAAGTCTCTCACTTTCACTTAATGACTTTGTCTTGTTTTACACAAACTCTTTTTTCATTTTAATCTCACTGTTTTTAAACACACTGTACTAAGAAAACAGGCCAGTCTTGGATGTAGATTCAGACAGATAATTAGGGGGGTTATTTTGTTTGGCTTTTTGTTTCTTTGGGGGTTTGGGGGGGGGTTGTAGGTATGTTACAAAAAATGCAAAATATCTTTAATTGTCAGTTAATTACAGGTAATCTTACTTGGTATTTTGAAATACTCTTACACTAGAAGTACTGAATAATAAATTCTGTTGTAAAAAGTACTGCTCTGGACTTATTCCCCTCAAAACTTTATATTCTTGTTTCTGTAAAAGACTTAAATGCTAAATTTTGTGTAGCAATTGTGAAGTTTTCTGTGAGTGATAGACATAATAAAAGACTAAGTATATTGAAACTGAATCAGTTTTTATTTGCTTTCAAACCTTTTGGAGAATGAGTTATACTGACTACCCATGTCTTTTTTTTTTTCCTTTTAATTAGAGATGTTCCTGCTGATACTCAAATTGAGATTGATGGAGATAGAGAGACAGAGAGAATTTACTCACTTTTCACCATCAACATATCTAAACTTCAGAAGCTGGAAGGTATTTAAATAATAATTCAGAAGAACTATACTGGTACTAATCGGCTGTAATTCCTTAGCCCCATGATATCAATCTGATGTCTTAAAATTTTACCTGAATATAATAGAGACTATATAGAATATATTTTTGAGTCCTTAGTGCTCTGGTATCAAACAGTCTTCAGTAGGCATTGGGTGTGCACCTTGTTCTAAATGAATTTGCATATAGAAAATCTCAGCAGTAGTCTGAATAAGAGGATACCTCCAAATAAAGCCAGTTGCTCCTCTGTCTTTGCTCTCCTTTCTCCTTTTCCTGTCTAGGGAAAGAATTATATACAGCATGGTTGAGTTCTGAGAAAACGTTGGTCTTCTGGTAACATGAACAGGAGGGATCTAGATGCTAAAGATAAATACACAACCAGTTGAGAATAAGCCACAAAAATGTTAGTACATCTAGTTGATGCTCTTTCCTGTTTTTTGTCTTAATCCACTGTATTTATAAGCTAGAGTAACTTTTTATTTCAGAATTTCAGAATCGCCATTTACATTGTAAGAGGTCTGTTTATTAAAAGTCAAAATTCTAATCTGATATTTGTGGTAATTTTTGTAGAGGCTTGTGGAAGTATAGCAGTCTATCAAGGTCCACAGAAAGAACCAGATGACTATTCTAACTTCACAATTGAAGACTCTGTAGCAACCTTTCATACACTTAAACAAATAATAGATATAGTAGAAAAGCTGAATGACTCCCATGAAAAATATCGAAAGAAGAGATCATCTAGTGCTAAATATGGCAGTGAGTAAGTATCTTACATAATTTTGACATATGTGAGTATGTGCAAAAAATGAGGTCAGGCTCATTCAGGTAACGATGATTTAAGCTAAAGTTAGATCTTGACAACACAGAGACCAGAGGAAGATAAGGTGCATCGATTTGCTGTATTTGTAATGAAGCTTTTTACAAGTCGTTAGATAATACAAAAAGTTCCTCTGGCATGGGATTTGTCTGTGTTTGTGTTGAGATTCCCATCAGCAGGTGCAATGAATCTGTTTCCTTGCAACTTAAATTTTGCGTGAGCTTCAGATGTTACCCTAACTGTCTGCCTACCTTCTAATGTTTTTAATAATGTTAAATCTCTTTATAAAATTTCAGTTAAGAAAGAATTAAGATGCCAAGTTATATAAAACTGTAAAAAATTATACTGCATGCATCTTTCATGTACTATTTGTATTGTTTTTTAATGCACTTGCTATATTAAATGGTAAGGACTATTTTTTGGTGAAGTTCAAAGAATCTGTTCTTTGGAGTACACAGCTGCTCCAGAGCAGATTCTTTCATTTCTCTTTGATCCCAGCTAATATCTATAGAACAACACTAGTCAGGTTTCTGTTTTCTTCTTGGCATCAGGAAGGCTTGATTTACCAGAAGAAAGAATGCTCTGACATCTGTTTGGTTTGCCTAGTTTTAATATTTGACCTGAGTGGTTTAGAAAAGTTGACATTTGATTTAGAAGTTTCACATAAAAGCACATGAGGTTTTCAGCAAACCATGAAATTCCTCAAGTAGTGGTAGAAATTGTGCAAAGAATATGTTTGCCTTATAAATTTAAATTATATGATGAGAATTGGAAAGCAAATATTACTTTAAAAATATCTACATGTGATACTTTATTTTTTCCAGAGAAAATCCAATTGTTGGAAAAGTTTCCTAACCAAAACAAACTGTGGCTTATGTGGATGAAGAAGAAACTGGAAATGTCCCTGGGTTGTCTTTGGTGGTGTTTGTTTTGTTTTGTTTTTTGTTTTTTTTTGGTTTTTCTTTTTGTTTTATTCATTACCTACACTTTTACAAAGTATTTAAGAATGAACATGAATGTTAATTGTGTAGACAATCTATTTAATATTTAATAGAAAACTTTCTGCTCAGAAATCTGGTCTTAAAGTTTATTCCCATTTTGCTGAAGAACTTGAAATTCCAGGTTCTTGAAGTAACAGATGTGAATAAATCTAAATGTTTTTCTGCCATTGCTGTCTTATTGGAAAGAACTTTCTAAACAAATAAGCTTTTTAATGGAAGAAAATCAATACAGCAATTGTTGATTGGATTACATCTCTGAGTATATGTACTGCAAACTTGCATCAGTTTACCATGAGTGCCTGCCCTGCTGATATGGATCTTGAAATCGAAATCCTGAGATACTTTGACATGGAAAAAATCTCAAGCTTCATATTCAAATCATTTGACTTTTTTCTCATGTTAGGTTTTGCCAGGACTTGATTTGACTTAATCCTGGAGTCTTACAAAATCATGCAGTATGTTGCATATAATCTGGACAGCAGATACCAGTGTTAGTTATTTTTTTTAAGTACTAAAGAAGAAGAAATCAGGGAACGTATATTGTGCCTCGTGTTTACATTTGGGGTGAGTAATATATGGAGTGACATTAGACCACTATCTATTTTTCTTTAGGATTTTTTTTAAGATACAGATTTTTTTCTTTATTTTAATAAGAAATGCAGGGTAGCAACCCCCCCCGCGCGCGAAAAAAGTTTGCCTACCAACAGAAAAATTCAAATGTGAACAGATTGTGGTTAAAGTACTGATCAACTTACATGAGCCCACATATGATTTTCTTTATTAAAAAAAAGTAATAATTATGCCCAGTTTATCTTTGACTACAAATCTAATAAATAATGCATCTCTAGTTAATCACTCAAAGCACTTTAGATATCTGGACTATCCCAGATTATTTTTAGATACTTTGTAGTATCTGCTTGTTATGATCAGTTGAATGATCAACATTGTTTTGTTAATGCTTAAGTGATATTTTTGTGTCTTTAGTTGTATGGATTCTTATTTGCCAGTTAACACAATTTTAAACTGGTATTTTTGACTTTAGGAAGATTAATTGTTTTGCTCACTTCATCTGAGAATTTAGGTTATGCTGAAAGAATATATATGTATAGAACCAGAAGAAGCAAAGGTATTACTGTGGCAACTTTGCTTCAGCAGTATTAAATACAATGGTACTCCTTGGATTATTATTTTTTTTAATAATAACTGTCTATGTGTGGTACTTCTATTTTTGGAGCATTTACTGTGGGGTCTTTTGTTTTTTTACAATCATGATTTGCCCAAAATAATTAGGAATGTAACTTACCAATAGAAAGAGGAGAAATTCACAATGCTTAAACTCTAATGTACACTATACGTTTGCAATACTGTTGTAGGGAGGCTTTCTACAGAAATACAACCCAATTGGCAAGACAAGATTGAAATAACTTTTGAAATGAATGTAACTATTGTAAAAATGAGTATTTGTTTTAATACTAGAAGAACTATTAGAGAATATCTGGAATTCAGAACCAGTATCTGCAGTGTCACAATCATTTAATCACCTGCAACTGTTTTTGCCTTTTTTATATGTATTTGTATTCTAAGGAACTTTTATTTGACATCAGATGAAAATAGGGAGGAAAAAAAAATCTTTATTAATGCCAAGAAATGTGTTTTGCCAAAGTCAGGTGGGTCTGATGAATTGCCATTAAAAAGCTGCCATTAAAGTTGAATGCTATTGAGTGTCAAAGTTAAGTTTTGTTATGTATTGGCCAACCCTGTTGCAAAATGTCTGTTCCTTGGAGCCATTTTCTGTTGTTTTCAAAGTCAAATTTATGACAAATTAAATTGAATGCTATTGTAACATTTTTTGAAAAATATGCACTTTTTATTTGCTTTGGTACTGGAATATCTAGAAAAAACAAAGGCCATTTAATATTTGTGACCATTAAGATTTAATTTCTCATTTAATAATTTTTTAAAAGGAAGTAGATGTTCTAGAACTTAATTAGGTACAAGTAGGATGATTAATAATAAAAGTTGCCTTCATTTTGATTAGTCCAGAAAGAAAACATTATTCAGTAATTAGATCTATTTGGATTGTAAATTATCATTAGTTTTAATTTGTATTATGATGATGTATTGTTGAATGTATTTTTATTTAAATTTTATTTTCTTATCAAGATATTAAAATGTTTTGTAACATTGCTTGAGAATAACTCACAAATAAATTTACAACAAACTTGATCTGCTGCGTATTTGCTGAGAGGCCTGGCTTTTTAGATTGTTTATCATTATTCGAAGACTGAATTAGATCAGGATTTACATACTGTAGTTGGGTATAACAAGATAAATCCTTTTGACAGAAAAAGCATAAAATTAAGTTGAGGGATCTTGCATGGTCACCTACAATATTTTGGGTCTTTTTTCTCTCACCTGTTCTCAGTCCTGTGTCTATGGGATGTTTTTTTTTTTATAAGATAACTTTGTAGAAATATGCTTCAATGTCTTGAGATGTTTTGTTTCCTTGTACAGAAAACTGAGCATGGGAGCTCTTTAGTAGGAGTTACAGTGCAAATCTTCCAGCCATTTTGGAGTTAATTTTGATTGATTCTGAGGTAAGCTGTGTTAAGGCCCAGTCTGGTCATACATTCATATGCAGAGATGCAGAAAGCAGAGGAAGTTAAAGATGAAATTGCAAGACCAGGAGGAATTTCTCTATGGGCACTGTATAAATCTTATTAAGGATTCTGTGATCATTATAGCAGAGTGATCTAATCTTTTCACTACTAATATGCCACCTTCTCTAACCATTCCATTATTCTGAGTTTTTTCTAAATCATGACATGGGAGGGCGTTACCACCAAATATCAGTAGCTTCTGTGCTGACCATATTTTGGACTAGGCTAACAACCATAGGTGCATGATGCTTCTGTTGCTAGAAAGTTCTTCCTAGAACTCTCAATTTTTTGAAAGTTAGTGTGCTCATTTCTCATACATACATCTCTATTATTGGGCTTTTCAAAACAAAGTCCCCCATTCTACATGCAGATAACTAGAGTGGTGAGGGGGGAAATAAAATAAATATGTATGTATGGGTGTGTGTATATTCATACAGTCCATCAATAGACTATATATAGTCAATAGAAGCAATAATATATGGAAAATTTTGCAAGACATTATCTTTCATTTCTGCTCGTTTATGTATTTTAAAGTACAAAA
This sequence comes from Apteryx rowi, assembly GCF_003343035.1. NCBI lineage: Eukaryota > Metazoa > Chordata > Aves > Apterygiformes > Apterygidae > Apteryx > Apteryx rowi. The sequence goes on from NW_020450983.1 coordinate 1,359,084, forward strand.
TTTGCAACACGTATTCACATGTGGTAAGGACTGATTCAATATTTCTTGAAAGGAGCATACATACATAATAAAAATCAGGCCAAGAAGCATCAACTCGCAGTACCAAATAAGGACTTTAGTAGAATGGAGAAATGCATATAGTTTCTTTCAGGTTCTTATAAATACTTATAAAAGTATAGTTAATTAAAGTTTTCATGACTTATGCATATTAAAGTAAAACAGGAGTCCTTTAATAGGTATAAGGAGACTACATCAATATTACTGTATTCAGCCCTGATGAGACTGCTCTTGGCATACTTGGCCCCTTCCTGGGATGCAGCAATACAGGGCAGCTGTTGACAAGCTGGAGAAGTTTTAGAGTAGACCTACAAGAACTGGGAGGAATATAGACTGTCATTTAGCGAAATTATTTAGTTTAGAAAGAAAAATTTAAGTCACTTTGAGTACCTAAACCAGGTACAGAAACAAAACTTGATAATCATGTGCTCTACAACATAGCTGATTAAGGTGTAACAAGATCCAGTGCCTGCTGTATTTTTTGTTTTGTTTTTGTCTTTAGAAAATACATAGGTTTTGTAAGCATATGTATAAAAAAAATTAGACAACATTGCTGAACTGTTCTTAAATATTCTTTACATGAATTTAGAAGTTCATGAAAATAGTAAAATTCATCCATATATAAAGACACTTTGCAATCTAATCTAATTACGATGTGCCATAAAATTGTAGTGACTAAACATTTTCACTGCTCAAGTTCGTGATTATTTTAGCATAATTATTATTGCAAGTGTTGTGGCAATTGTATATAAAGTCTAGTTAAGTTTCACAAAAAAAGGAGATATAAATCTTTGTTCCCATTTTATAGACATTATTTATGTGGGKTTTTTTTGTATCCAAACAGAAAATTTAGTTTGCTTTAAAGATTTTTTTTTTTTCCTTCCCCCCCCCCCATCCTCTATTTTTCCTGCATAGGAAAAAAAATGGAAAGAATGATGGAACAACCCAAGTAAAGTTACCGTGAGACTTAAGACTTATAAAGGTAGTTAAAAAAAAAAAAAAAAAACTTACCTGATTCCTCTAAAATAGCAGTGCAGAAGATTTTGGCTTTGGTTTCTCGTAAAATGCAGGCTCTCCCCAGCTCTAGTCCACATTGGCGTTTCAGTGACAAACTCAGCTGTGTCAGGAACAGACAGAAAAGACTTTTTTTTTTTTTTTTTTTTGAGGGATACACGTATAACGACAGAAGGCTTCAAGGGCAGCCAGGCTTGTATGCATGCGGTGTTTTGCTGCTCGCGCCTGCTGAAGGGTTACTGCAGGAGCAGGCTGAGACGCCCAGGGGTGGGAGCTCCTTGTGATCAAACACCCCCTGCCCAGCCTTCTCTTTTCCCGGACACTGGGATGCCGTTGCTAGGTGATGGAGAAACGGAGATTTTTCTGAAGACAGTCAGGAGGCTAGGAAGGTAAAATTAGTAAGAGGGAAACTTGTGTAGGAATCGACGGTGATCTGCACTGGCACTTGGACCTGACATGTGTTGCACCTTTCATCCGTAGCTTTAGTAAAGCAGGGTAAGTATATGCAGTTTGGTCTCCTCTTGCCCTCTGTGGGGTGGCAAGTGCTGGGCATTACATAGCAATGCAAATGAAAGTCCAAGAGAAAGCAGTATTTCTTCCCTCTGGTTTCTGTAACTTAAAAGTATTTAAGTGCTGCCACGTGCAGGCRCAGTGCTTTGTCAAATGTTTGGTGATTTTAATCATCTTTGGTCACGGACTGGCACCTCAGGGTGACAGTAGAAGCTGAGAGGTCGCACAAGCATATTCCCCATGTGATAATGATGCGATAGCTCACACTTTATCTCACAAGTTTTTAGTTCTGTACCTTTCCCTCTCTTGCCTTTTCTCCTAATCTTGCTGACCAAATGTGTTATGGATTACCTGACTCATTTTAGAGATATCGTAAAATGGAAATAGAAACAATCCAAGTCCTGGATATACAAATTAAAAAATAAATAAAAATACAAGACTTTCAGTACTGCCGTAAAAACTCTGTAAAAACTTTTTTTGAGCATACAGTATATATGATGATTTCTTTAGCAGCCAATGTAATTCACTTAGCTTCCTCATGAGTAGCTGGTTCAGATCCCTGTCAGATCTTCCTTACCACACCATTCTGTCACAGTTACAGGGCTGGTTTTTAATGATCAGACTTGAATTGCCTTGGCCAAAATCTAAGAGTAGAAAATTGTCAAAGGCAACAAATATAAGCAAGCTATATGGTACACAGGACACAGTGCCTGCAAATGTGGATGTGGAGAGAATGAACTTGGCCTGTGCAATACCCTTGTCTAATTTAAACATGTGAGCAAGGGGCTTTCCATGAGGGGCGTTTCTGAGGTTGCCCTTGCTGATCTTCTCCCCACGGTGCCCCGGGATGGCAGCATTTGCCAACCAGGAGGATCACTTGTGGGGTCTCCTCATGCTGGGCAGCTTCCGAAGGGCTATGAGAGGGCACAGCACAGAGAGAGGCTGTACTACCTCACCCAAGCTTACAGGAGGCCTCTGTATCGCAGAATGGAGGATGGGTTCCTCTGGCAAAATAACAGCCAGACAAGTTAACTGGCCTTTCAGTTTTCAGTTCCGAATGCAGCTCTGTTCTGAAACAGCTGACCTCCGTTAAAACATGCCGAAGTTTAAACTAATCGATGGAATATGAGACAAGCTTCTACCTTGCAAATCCATGCTATCAGCAGGGAATAGTAATAACTGAGCTCTACTCCAGAAAGTAAAACAACTAGCAAACAAGAATCTAGTGTAGAATTAATCTTTTGGTAAAGTAGCCCGGGGCTTTTGTGCAATTAGCTTTAAGACTCTCTGCTTCAAAATGAGGGATGGATGAGCTTGAGTGTTGTATGAAGAAGGGAGCAGCTTCAAGAGTGTATAGAGTTAATTAAAATACTAAGCAGCTCAGCAACAGTCGGTCTCTTGTGAGACTGAGCTTTCTCAGTGAAGGAGAGAGGTTCCCAGAAGCCATTAACATTTTTCATAAAACTTTTTTAAGGAATTCTCTTATATATGTTTAGATGTAGTGATGCCTGTTTGTTACACCGAATATAAGTAATGCACAATTCATTTAAGAATCTGAATTATTCTTACTTCTCTGTCTTTGAACTCTCACCTGGACTTCTATAACTGTCACATCATAATCACATGTATATGCTGCAGTGTAGGGGAAATGGTAGGGATGTGGGGTGTGTTTTTTAACTCCATTTGCTGTTCTGGGTAGCAATATATTTCTGTGATTTCTTCACTCCAGTCTCCCCTCCAGTAAGGTCTTTCCAGTGTAAAAGTGGTATGCAATTTATTCCAGGGCTCTTCAGCATAGAGAACACAGTATGTTTCCAAAACTCCTGTTTTGACTTGGTTTGGTTTTTATTTCTGGATACAAAAACTGTAGATATGAACATTGAAGTCTATTTTCCATTTTAGCAATTGCATTAGGCAGGTTCAATAACATCTTAAGAAGTACTACAGCTGGTATGGTCACAGGTGCTAGCATGCCACTACAGTACCTATTTCCTGCACTGTCTTCCTCTGTTGCAGGCCCACCATCTGCCTCTTACTGAGGTCTTGGCTATAACCACAACTGTTTTATTAGTACTGGCCATTAATAGCGCTGTTAAGCGTATTCCTACTGGTAAAACAGCACAGAGAGGCATAGATGATCTAGAGTTTAAGAAATAGTTTTGGCACAGAACTATGCTGACAAACATTACCTGCATTTTTAGATGACTCTGCATTCTTTTCTTTGGCAGATAAATTAATTTGACACAGTACTTGAATGTTCTGATATATGTTATCTATTGACAGAGTAAACAATAAGTGTAATAATACAACCCAGTACGTGTATTATTTGGCCAAGATACACACTTACATAACTGTTCTTTGCATTATCGTAAAATCAACGTTTCCATAACAATTTTGTTTTTAGTAAAAATAATGTTGGATTCTGTGTTTCAGAGAAAGCAAGCTGTGGAAAAAACAACAAAAAATCTCAAAAAGCTGTGCAAGGAAAGAAGAAAGAAAAAAAACAAAAGCCAGGTCATATCTAGAACTCTCCCTTCTTGCAAGATTCATGAAAAATCTATGAAAGGCATTGTACATTCTTCCAAATCCCTGTCAGTGCAATAATCAGAGTTTAAAAAGATGCATGGAAAATTAAAATGTTCTTACAAAGGTAAAGATGCATCTCTATATTCATTTGAACTGGGATTAGGAGTATGAAAAGAAAGCAGCTATTAGGTAATTGTGTAAATTTTCTCTATTTTGAAGATGGGTGTCAAACACTTGGAGTTTGGATGAGTATTCTTTGATATGAGACATAAAATCAGAATCCAGAATAAATCCCTACTGAATTACACTATATCTTTACTCTGAAATTATTGCAGAAATTTATATAACTTATAATCAATTAATATAAAGCAATATTCTAAATTTGGATACCTACTATTATAAACATTGCCATCTACAGTTGCCAAACAACTTTTTTTCCTGTTCTATAGCACGCAATAGGCTGAGCAGCTATAATTCTAGCTGAACAATCATTTGAGTAATTGAAAGAAACTTACTTCAAGTTCTATATTTAGATATTCAAGTTCAGACATTTTCAATAAAGTCTGAATGAAATGAGCAGATGCAGTCTTCCTCTCCCCAATCTGAAATAACAAGTTTCTACTTATAGGTGAACAGTGGAAAAAGTATATAGGGAAAACTCACTGAAATATCTGTCTTATTCTGTGCCTCTCTCTTATATGCTGCCTTCTCAATGTCAAGTGTGCAACAGGAGTCTGTAGGGAACAATTGGATTCTAGAGTGCCAGGACAGCATTTTTCCAAAACTGCTTGGATTTTTTTTAAGAGCTCTTTAGGTGATAACATAGCCAAGAAAATAAAATAGTATTTTTCCAGCTAATAATTATTCCTATAAAGCAAGATATACAGTGTTAAAGGTACCTGAATCTTACTTGTTCTACAACTTTCACTGCTAATGTAAATTCTGGCACCGCATAGTAAGAACATACTTTGGTTTATTTGTGTGAGTAGACAAGGTGAGAGGAGGCTAGTCAGGACATAAAAAATTAGAAGTTACCTCCTTTTTATTTTGAAAAAATATTAGTTTTAAAAATACCTTTTTCTTCCTAATTATTGAAAGCAGTATCTCCCTCTCTGTCCCCCTCTCTGTCTGTCTCTTCTCCCCTCCCCCATTGCAAAGGACATCCCTGTCTTTCCGAACAAATTCGCAGCTGTATTTCAGTTGAACTGACTTGCTCAGCAAAACAACTCATTTTACCTGATGGCTCCTTATATGAGGGGGAGAGGTGGAAAGACTGGAAGAAGGGACTGTAATTGTTTTGCTGACCATCTTTGATATTTTACTGACTTCAGACTGTTTTTCTATCCATGGGCTGTCAGCAACAGAGCAGTTCCCATAAACTTGAGCCACTTGTTTCTGTCTCTCCCTCCAGCCCCACCCCACCCCACACAGTGGGGCAGGAAAATCTGTTTATAGCACCGTGAAATTAATAAATCCATGAAACAGTTATGGGTTAAAACTTGCATTGCCAAATTATTAAAAAAATATAAAAAAAACATTTTATGTTTGCATTTGCAAAATGTATGACAGATGTGCTACATCTTGATGGCATCCAAATGTAATTACATTTTGTTTTATGGGTTGTTCTAATGAGTTTTTTAGAACTGGAGAATTGCATCTAGTTTCCCTCTCACCTCTGTTAAGAACACTCAAAGACAAATGATATTTTTTTGGAAAAGAATTATGTATCTGGGAATTCAGCTAAAAAAACAAGCTAATCATATAAGTTCAAAAAAAATAGAGAGGCAGTTGATACTCTACAAAGCAGAAATAATGTGCTTTAATTTCAGATTTTTTTACTTTATGAACAGATACATTCAAAATTCAAGTATCCAGTTCAAATTATTAAAGACCCATGTGGAAAGGTATAAGAGTACTATATATCATTATAAACAGGGAAATTACATATATATTTTCTTTTCAAGTTTCAAAAACTTTTAATTTTAAACTTTTCTAGATCATGCCTAGTCCCACTAATTGAGATTCAGAAGTGCCATGTCAGTTTAAAGGGGGGGGGGGGAGGGTATGATCTTATACAATTCAGTTCTTTGTATCTGAAGTACAGTAGTTATTTCAACTTTGTGTCATTGATCTTTTCTGATTTTCTCTTTCCTGATGCACTAAAAATGTATGATAGCTGTTAAGAGCCTATTGAGAGACATCTTGGTAAGACAGGTCAGCAGGGAGAGAAATAGAAGCGATTTTGCATCTAAATATTTTCACTGAGGTTTAATTATATTTCTCTCTGATTGGGAAGTAGAGATTGGGGGGGGGGGGTTGGTTTGTAATCTATAGTCCAGTTTATCCTCAGACTCTGCTCTACAGCATAATGATAGAGCAGCTTGAGTCTGCCACAGCTGCACATGGTGGGTCCTCCAACTTTACAGATCTCTCAACTGTGGTTGAACCAGAGGCTCAGTGCCATCAGGATAGGAATTGTTATTTCCCTGGCAGACATCTGTGAATTTGGGAATTGGACGGTGTGGATTGAGAGCTGTGTGAACCAGCTAAGACAGGAACAAAATATCTTTTTTTCACCTAATGTTTAGTGGTAAAAACTTTTTATTTCCATTCACACTTACTTCGCAGCACTTGGAAAGCTGGACAAGTGTACCACTTACTTCTTTTCTACTCTAGAAATAATTAATTCTGAGCATGGTCCACAGAATGACTTGGAGCTGATTTCCTTCTCAGCAGCTTGAACTCTGTTGTTTTATGCTATACTGAGAAAGCCAAAAGAAGTTTTTGTTTAGAGCGCCAGACTAGCGTGAGTTTTAACATTGATTATATTCAGTATAACCAAAGGTAGGAACAGTTCTGATTTAAAGTGTCTACTATGAGTTTTACAAATAAAAGTTCTCAAGTTCCTTGACATGAAGAAAATAAGGGATTGACTATGAATCATAAAATTCAGGTTATCCAAAACTGCTTTTTCTTAAATTAATTTAAAATTCAGATTTCATACACATTAATTGATTGTTGTTACTAAGAGCTGAATTATATGGAGATATGAATGTTTTTTATTTCTGTTAGAAGGAAACTACATTTCTTGGTAGAATAATATCTTGAATGGTGAAAGGAGATTAAGAAATGCAGTCTGCCTCTGCCTCTGCCCTTCCTTTAGAATATCATATTTTTGGCTCCATGTGCTGACACGTTATTCCTGCACCTGTATAATCATACACAACCTAACTGTGACAATCAGCAGCCATTGGTTTTAGAAGGAAGGCTGGCATAAACAGAAAGTTATTATTTTTAAACCTCAATTCTTCAGCATTTCTGCTGATCAGAGATGTTGTTTTAAGTGGTAGAGAGAAACAATTTCTGAAATTAGTAAGCAGTAATCCAACCCAGTTTTTAAAGCTTCGTACCATGATCTGAAGTAAATCCAGAACTGGATTGCTACTAGTACAGAGTAGTGAAGATAAGTACTCATGTTGGTCTGCCTTTTCCAATAGGTGGGTTATTGAATAGGAAATTAACTGATTCTTCTACAGCACAAATGGGAACTGACTCACACTTAAATCTTGCCCCAACAGGCAACATAGGTGCGATTGTCTGGAGTCATTTGGCTCTGCAAACTGATGCCCAGTTGAGCCCAACCTCCAGAAATAATGTGGATATACTGAGATCTCTGCAGTGTGGCCATGTGGCTAAGTTGCAATGAACTAATCAGAAAGTAATGGAGAGGAGGGGGCCTTTTATAGCTAGATCCACCTTTAAAAGAGGCTGTATGTTGAATGGATAAAGATGGGGGGCTAAAGAGAGCCATTTCTCAGAGAACAGGTACTACTTTACTACCTACAGTTCCCAAACCTCCCCAAAATTGCAAACTACATGAGCAAGAAGGAAGTTTGGAAAAGGGCATTGAGGTGATTTGTTCTAACTTCTGATTTCTTGAACCAAAGCTGAACTAGTGAATGTTTCAAGATATGAAAAGGTTCCTTTTCAGAAGGTGACTGAGTATATTTATGCATAACCTATTTATTGTTTTACTTTATAGATTTGGAGATAAAAGACTTAATAGACTTCTTCCTGTGTTGGGGGAAGACCAAAACTCGTAACTGAAGGCCTGTGCTGTTGCAGCTTGTCCTGGAAGTAGCTCTGCACTTGGCCTCATTGTAGTCCAAACTATTGTCTGGTAGGATTGCCCCTTTTTCTGGAATTATTTAACCATCCTGCTGATCATGTCTTCCTTCTTTTCTAAGTGAGAGTTGCCCTATTTTTATTAACTTACTATGTTTTATTTGGGAGAAATTTTATTCCTTTTTATAACCTTAACTTTTATGAAGTGCATATTTATTTAAAACAATATACAGCTTTATATTTATATTTTGTCAGGATGAGAATCCATGTTTAAAAGATCATCAAAGCTACATGCTTAGAATTTAGGATGAGAATATAGGGTTTATTTTTATTATTATTACTACTACTATTGCACTGTTCCAGTGTCAGAACTGATCAGATCTTCTCTGGTAGTAACTTTTTCAATGGATAGTGTATGAAAATAGTAGAAATGTATTATGCTCCAGTTACTCATGGGGGGTTATTCCTGGCCCTAAATAGTGCCTAAACTGTTCTAAAATTTAGTAAAACTGAGCACTTTGAGTGATTCAGTCCATCTTGGTAGAACTGTTTAAGTTTCAACCAGTTCCTGAACCAGCTATAGAAACTGTTTCCAGCAAACTTTTCCCTACTGCACCTTTTCCCAAAGAAACACAACCTGTGCCCCGCTAGAAAAGCAGCTGCCTCTCTCCCTCCTCTCTATTATTCAAGCTGATACCAAAAGTCTCAGCTCCGATTTGGATTTTCTTGCTGGTTTGTCAGCTCATCCCTGGTCAGGGATCCAGGGACAGAGAAGGCTTTTTCCTTTTTTTTTTTTTTCCTGCGGATAAGCTGAGGTGAATCAGTATTGTCCATCCACATCTGTAATGTCTCACTGTTGATCTTTCATATTCAAGCTGTGCTATGGGACATGGGAATGTTTTACAGTATACCTCCACAGAAATGTCCTAGACTACAATAGAAGTAAATGCTACATATATATCTAAAGCTGCTGAGAAGAATATTTGTTTTTTTGTTTTTTTTTTTTAATGGGGATTTTCTGTTTGCCTCATACATTTAACATTTTGAAAATTGTTTAATAATTCTGGGCCCAACACTGACAGCTTCTCAAACTTTAAAACAGAAATTGAAACTGGTCTTTCTGCAAATAATTACTTTTTCATTATGAAATTTATAATAATCAGATGTTCAAACCCAACTTGCCCTGTTTATACAAGTAGACTAATTTGGGTGACAGGGGAGTACTCTAAGGTTTCCTCTGCTTCGTTGTATTCAGTGCCTCAGATGGCATGGGGGGGCTGGGAGGGCCTGAACAAATAGGTTCTTAATAATTAAGCAGAATCACTGATGCAGAGAGATGCAGCTCCCTGGGGTGTCTGTCTCCTGTGGTGTTAGTGAACCATCAGGGGACATGACAGTGATAATATTGAGGACAGTAGTCCAGAAATTTTTAGCTAGATAAATGCACTAAACTAATCCAACCCCTGTGGAGTAAAGATTTTGATTTTGTTATTGCTCCAGAGAGAAGGAGAGAATGGAAGTAAGTAGAATTTCATTTCAGTCCTGTTATACTGCCTTTATATCTGCTGCATGGCAGAGGCTTGCACTCTTTCTTGGGGATAAGAGAGACGCTCTTGTGCCCCTGTTGCAACTGTCTCATTTGTGCTGCCAAAGATTTTGTCCTTAAAATCTTTTTCCATCTGGCAATTTAAAGCATAATTTACTTTAAATGCATACTATTAATATAGCACATTATTTTAGTGTAACTCCATGGCATTGTATATAATTTAAGCAGATTGTAAGTTTTGTGGTCCTTAAATGCAGCCTGATCAAGTACTCTGAAGTTAGCAGAATGACCTGAGTGGCAATGCTAGGAGGTCTTTGTGCAGCTGGCCTCCTGCAAACTCTTGAGAAGAGGAAAAGGAAGGTACGCTCTTTCTAACGTGCGTTCTGGAAACTTAAATTACCTCCAATAATTTGTTTGTCCTTACTTTACATGTAACAGTATATCTTTTAAATCCAGTTTGTGCGTGCATTTTGGCATTAACAAATTTACCTTAAACTTCAAAATAGGCTTAAGGAGATGGGGCACTTTTTTGGAAAAATGAGTTTTGTATACTTTTATTTGGATTAAGGTTAGGAAAGGAATCCAAATTCCTATTATTTTTTTAAATAACTATTTCTTATCCACACTCTGAAAACTGGTTTTGAAGACTCATAGAGTTGGGTACGTAAATAGCTTTATATACACATGTATCTGTGAATGCACAGAGAAATGATTATGCTATTCTTTTTAAATGTAAGCAGCCGTTTTAAAATTCCCTTTTAGGTTTTTAGTTCTAGTGCTTCACAACTCTTATCAGTTGCTTTCTGCTGAATCTTTTTTTTTTCCCTCTTCCCTGGAAATTCAAGCTGTCAAATTAGCAAGTTCAGAGTGTCCCACCCTGTTCGTTTGTTTATGCATGTATTTAGGGAGCCGCTGTTTAGCTCGCGGCTTTCTCCGAGAAGGATCGCACAGGAGCGGCCGGGCCCCGCACCCGCCGCAGCGCTGAGAGCGCCGCCCGCGCGCCCCCCTCCCGGCCGG
>NW_020450983.1:1370389-1424276 GCF_003343035.1 Apteryx rowi
GGGCGGCTGCTCGCCCGGCGGCGGGCGGCTGCAGCGCCGGCGCGCGGAGACCCGCGGTGCCGAGAGCGCTAGCGTAGGGGCGGCGCGTACGCTCGTCTTTCAGGGCCTAATCACGCGTTTACCCAAGCGCTAGTGTTTTCTGACATCTTTTCATTCACTTTGGAAATGCCACAGATTCCTCCTCTGCTGCGTATCTGCATCCCTTTTCGCCTCCGTGCCGAGTGATCGCCCCTCGGCGGCCCAGGCCTCAGGCGGCCCGGCGGCCCGGGGCGCAGCGGAAACGCCGCAGCGGTGACGCCGCAGCCGCCGCTCGCGCGTGTTCGCACCGCGAGCGCGGCTGGAGCGGGAGGAGCGCGCGCGTGTGCCAGAGCGAGAGCAGCCCGGGCTGAGGCCGTGGGAGACCAGCCCTAGGGCGAGAGCAGCCCTTCGTGTAAGCGTGTTTTGGAGATGTTTCGTGCCTGCTTTCAGATGGCGAACAGAGACCGGGCCAGAGCTATGAAATTGGCTTCGTCTGCTAAAAGTAAACCATAATTTTAAGAATGAATTTCCCTGTTCTAGCTGTTGTTATTGTGCTACGATTTATGAGAAAACAGAACTATTGGAGAGGCGGCTTCGGTTGATTACTCGTGACTGTTACAAAAACAATCATTCCTGTTACAGGGGACTATAAAAAGCTTTCAAACCAAAAGTCATCCAGATGTTTTAAGAAGAGTTTAAAAATTGTTTATTTATAATTTTTCATAATTAGGCCAAGGGAGTATTTTTCCTGTGAAATTAGCAGAGAAATCTGATAGTCATTTTTTAAATATAGAGCAAACCAGATTTTTTGAATGGGAAACTTCATTATTACCGACTTCAGCAATTTAATGCTGACCCCTACCAGACATGGTCTGGCTCCTGTAGAGCCGCTGCATCTGCAGTAGCCTTTGGTTGGAGGCTGTGCAGGATGTGGGCTGGCTCCACGTGTTTGAGGTGGGTTTGCTTGTTTTTGCAGGGAGGGAGGTGTGAGCTGGCTTAATTTTCTTTACTGGTTTAATTCCTTGAACCAACTTGGGCTTCAAGGATAACAGAAGCACAAGGGAAAGAAGCAGCAATGCAGAGGTGTCGCCTGGAAAGGGAAGGATTGCAGCAGTACTGACTTAATTTGTTCAGCCTTTCATGGACTCTCACCCTTAGGGTTATGATGCAGGAATGGGGGCAGCTGGCATTGGTATAGGCGTAGTGATTTGTGTCCTCAGCTGTCTGTGTTGCTTTTCTAGCTGAAACTCTAAATCTAGACCTGGGATAGGTAAGCTGCTTTTACAGCAGCTGCTAGCCCACCACAGCTTTCTACCCAGCGTATTGATGCAACTCCAGATCAGTTTGTTTTGATGTGCCATACTGTAAATTGTAAATTGAAGCAGTTTGGTTGAATCTCTGCTGCAGTTTGGCCCCTAGGTGCTATGGAAATATAATAATAGACAAGAGGAAACTTTACTTACTACCTTTCTTTCATCTTAATGAGGAAAGGACAGCTACTTAAAAGTTTCGATGCTCTTCCTTCTGCATTACCTGAAAAATGAGGACTATCTGGGCAGGTCAATCCGAAATAGAAGCACCCTGCAGTATCTGGTAGAGAAAGCAGAAATACTCAAACTGAAAGTCCTGTATCATGTTACTTCTCTGTCTTCTAGAAAAATATGTTCCAACTGGTGACCTGCAGGCCAAATCTACCCATGGGATGCTTTTGTCTAAACGATTGCCTCTTCTTTGGAAGAGATGAAGATGCGTTTGCACTGTATGCTGCCCTAATAGTTGAATGCTTTGTGTTGTGCATGGTCTGTGCACATACGTCTCTGCCAGTCCATGTTGGAGCAAAGGAGAAACGAAGGCATGCTTCCTCTGTATTTGTGTGGCCTGCACAGAGCCTGGAAGTTGTCACTACTATATCTATAATCCTGAATCTGTCATCCAGACCTGTAGCCACAGAGACTGGAGTGTACAAAGAAGATAAATATTTTTAGTTAGATATTTTCCCCATTTATCTCTTCATTTATATTACTAGACTGATCAGTGTGTAAAATTAGTTTGCATGCCTCTGTCAGTATTGTGAAAATTACATGCAGGTATTCTTTAAGGAAAACAACCATATAAAAAAGATGGTAGTAGTAGGTGGGGATGTGAGAGATGTAGAGGTTAAAAGAAATCATATTTGAATGATTTCCTTAAAAGGAGATGCTGACATCTGAAAAACAAAGTCCTGTAATTAGGGTTTGGCTGTGCCTTTGCTCTGGTCTTAATATGCCTGAGTGCCTTGGCACAAATCCGGTTGTCATATCTGCAAAATGAAGGCTTTTTTCAGCAGAAGTTATGAAAATAGTGAAGCAATGGAAAATAAACAAAACTTTTTGAACAGTTTGTAGTCCTTTTGATCTCTTGCAGATGCATATTTCATTGTGTCATGTGCCCTGTTTTAAATTTAGGGGGGGAGGATACTTTAATGTTAAAGGGCTGAATCAGACAGCAAAATGTAAGATTTCTACCTATGTAAATTGGTTCTGGAGTTTATATTTTCTTCTGACAAACTATTCTTAAGACAGTATCCTGAGCATCAAATTGAGTTTTGTTCTTGTTTACTTTCAGATGCCTGTCTTAGATGTCAAGCTGAAAACAAACAAGAAGATTGTGTTGGTATGTAGTGATTTCATTTGCTTGTCTTTCAACTGAAGCTTTTTTCTCAACAGGGTGCATTTTAAAGTTTGAAGGGAATACTAGTTTTATTAAAGCTCAAAAATAAACTGGATTTTAATTCTGCAGTCTGTCGTCGTTTTGCATTAGTAATGCTTTGGCTTTATCATTTATTTTTGAGCGCTAATAACAATAGTGTTCACTTCAGATGTGATGTAGAACAAAACACCTTCAAATTTGCAACTCATCTGTTAGCATGTATGCTATTTTCTCATAACCTTTGCTTCACAACTTTAAGTCAACTTTTAAACCCAGTGGTAAACCTCTCCACACCCCTCTTCTTTCTGTATTAAGGTATATTGTCTCAACCCATTGTTATTTTTGATGTCCAGAACAGGAATTACCTGTTCCAGAACCTGTGGTTGGCTTGATAAGTGTCCTATTTAAGATAATTGGAGAGAAATAAAAAACAAAACAATTTACAACACTCCTTTGATTGACACCCTTATGTTCCATTGTTGTTAACTAACGGGGAAAAAAGCAAAGTGGCTAATACTGTTCAAGAGTAGATGGAAAATAGATGACCCTTTTGGTATGTTGAAGTAACTGTATCCTGTGAACAACTTCTGCTCTGAGATCCCATTTTGAGGCTATATACTATGTCAAATGTGCCTTCTTATCATACATTTAAGTTTAAACACTACATTTCAGATAAGAATTTGGTAATACGCTCTTTTGTGATAGCAAGTACTGCATTGGCTATATTTTGTTACTGGGGCAATTAAAGTGAACAGAACTTAGCCAGATAGTTGCGCTTGTTCCTGGTCAGAAAGATAAATGTGTTTATACAAATCACAGAACAGTACAAGAAGATGAGAATATATGTATTTCTTTTCATTTGGAAATAAATGCAAAGACTGGTGAGAGCAAGCTGAGAAGTGTCATAAGAATGATAGTAATAATCCAGTCTCAGTGGATAAAGCACTGATGATACATTTTCCCTCTAAATATCATATAAGCTTGCAATAGCTATAAACATCTGAGAATGATAGTTTGGACCTTGCAGTAAATGTTGATTAGACATCTGTTTAAGACTTTAACTGGAACATTTTTTCATTTCTTTCAGTGGTCTGGGGAGAATGCAATCACTCCTTCCACAATTGCTGCATGTCCTTGTGGGTGAAACAGAATAATCGCTGTCCCCTCTGCCAGCAGGACTGGGTAGTCCAGAGAATAGGCAAATAAAAACACTGGAAGTTTTTTTCTGTTGAACTTGTTGAAATAGTGTATGTCTTATGCCATATGCTCATACAAAAGAATGGAACAGGCCAGTCATGGCACAGTTTATTTGGTTTATCTGCTATAATAATTGAGTGGTTTTGTTGTGGTGCTCTTTGCTGTATTAGGAGGCAGTGGGCAGTCTTATTGCAGATCTTTCCACAACTGAAAAGAGACACCACATTAACAAATGTGTCTATTACAATTTGAGTTTTAACTGCATCTGTATCAGAACACAGAAATGTATTTGTGCAGATTATACCCCAAATACAGTCTAATGTTTTTGGTTAGAGAAATGAATTAATTCGAAAGGGATGCCTTGTTTGAAAGTCTGATATACTGTATAGCTCATCATCAGAAAAAAGAAACTGTTGTCTAAATGATATTGCCTACAGAACCACAGTCAGTGAGGTTTGTTAGAAAATATTTTGTTTTTTAATCTAAAATGAATAGTGTGTGAAGCATTTATTATTTGCTTTTTGCATCAGACTGTAGTATAAATTTCTCATTTAGGTTTCTTTATGACTTCAGAAAACTTTGTTTTGCTGTATCTCAAAATCTGTTGCTGTATAATATTCTATACATGATTTTTACAACCATAGTATTAAAATTTAACCATATTAATAATTTTTTTATTTATATTTCTGTTAAAGGTCATAGAAACATGCTTTTTTAATCCAGAGACTTCTAGTACAATGACACATCTTTGATATCGGTTAACTAGTGGTGTAAACAATTTCGATGGTCAGTTGGCTAATCTAGAAAGCAAGCAAAACTGATAATTTAGATATCTCAAGGAAAGCAGGTACTTATTAAATCTAGCAAAAATATGTTATAATAAATTGTTACTTCATCAAAAGTCTGTTACGGAAATTTCTTTATCATCATTTTATCTGATACAGTGCTTGTTTGGGGGAGTAGGAGAAGGCATTGTTTCATTGTTGTGGAAATCCTCAAAATATCTTTTTTCTGTGATCAGTCCTGTGTTTTTTATTACATATATTTAACTGCTTGACTCTGACTTTCTGTTTATCTTTTCCCTAAATATCCAGAGTAATTACTATTAGTCTGAACATATGCTGAGGGATTTTTTATTAATCTGAACATATGCTGTGGGTATTTTTATAAGTAATAGTTTGAATTACTACTTTAAGTCTGAAATGAATTCAGACTTAATAAAATGGTTAATAAACCTGGGCAGATTTGAAACAATAATTATATGCATATCATTGTTTACTACAGGATGATCAACTTAAATGTTTAAGGTTTCTACATTTCTCAATAGAGGTATTTTTAGCTAGTTCTGTTTATTTTAAGGGTATTTAAGAGGTGTAACTTCATTGTATAAAATAATTCCAATGGAAATCTTGGATCGTTTCATCAAGTGTACATGGGGAGTTTAATGTGTTTTTGTTTACTACTTACTTTCTTGCTTTTAAAAAGTTTTGAATGTTTTAAATCTTGCTTGTGTAGCAGGTCTCATTGTACGCTAAGAGAAATCACAAAAATTCTCTATTGTGCAACTGTTGCAGTGTATCACATCAGTTGTTAATATCCCAGATGATGTCTTTCTGAAAAATTAAACCAAATACAAGAAAGGTTAATAATAATGAAGTGCCTGTAGCTTTTAGGTTGCTGTGGCCTGTTTCATCTTCGCTTTTTCTGTTTGTGTAAGAGGATTCTTTCCTAAGATGATGAGAAAAGAAAATCGTGTTAGATGTGGAAGTAATTTTTAGCCGTAGAAGTTAAACTATATTTAGCACCTATTTTCTCTGCCAAAATTTGGTCCCTGGTTCTATCCTCTAACCTCTTTTATTGCATCTAGTCACATCAGAGGATTTCTTTGTTCATTTTGCTTGGGTTCATGGAGAGTACCAAAGTAATTTTCACTCTGCTTTCAGTTCACATATGTCACATGCATGACTGTTAACAGCCGAAAATTATGATTGCAGAGAAGTCTTCCTAAATGCCACCTATTACAGGCCATAATGCAAATGAAATGTTAGGGAAGCTAGATGCTGAAATTGAAGCAGCTGGCGTGCCTTCTTTCTTCTACCTGTGTCAAATTTGAAGAAATTTTCATGGGATAGAAACCAAGTACACTCAGTTCACTTTGAAAGAGTTAAATCTTCGAAATAGACTAGAATTATAGAAAAACCTAGCTTGGAAGGGACCCCAGGAGACCATCCAGTTCAACCTTTGCTGAAAGCACAGCCTTAGATTAGGCTGTCCAGGGCCGTGTCAAGCCAAGTCCCTCTCAGGGAGGGAGATTCTGTCACTCTCTGGGCCAACTATCCCAGTGTGTAACTGTTCTCACGGTGAAAAACCTTTTCTTATATCCAGAAGGAATTTCCCCTGAATCACCTTTTGCCCGTTGCCTCCTGTCCTCTCACCATGCATCCTTTTGAAGAGAGTACCTGCATCTGCATCTCAAAAAGCATCTGCTTTTTAAGTATTGGAAGACTGAGATTAGATCCCCCTGCCTCCCCCGCAAGCCCTCTCTTCTCTAGGCTGAATAAAGCAATTTCTTTCAACCTCCCTTCATGTGTCAAGTTATCTAGCCCTTAAATCATCTTGATGGACCTTTGCTGGATTCTTTATATTTTTCAATATCTCTCTTGAATTTGGGGGACCAAAACTGGACACAAATATTCCAGGTGGGGCTTAACAAGTGCTGAGTAGAAGTTCCATGTCCCTTTTCAAAGCATGAGTTTAATAAGTAAAGCTGTTCAGAGAAAAGGACCCTGTAAAATTTTAACACAAGAAAAAGGTATTTTTTTTTAGTCTCTTTGACTTGACTCAACTATTTTTGACTGGAATTATCAGATATTCAGTATGGACATTTTCTTTGCAAATGGCTAAAATTTAAGAAGGCTATGTGAAAACAGAACTGGGATAGTGTTGGACATTAAAAGCAGATGACACTAAAAAGTCTGCAGTACTGTACTATACAACTGTTCAGATATTCGTGAAATTTGCCTTTGAGATAGATAAAGGCAACTGCAAAACATTACTTGTTCAAGTAAGATGCTATTTGGAGGAATACAGTTTAATTCTGTGAAGTATTGCTTTTCAGTTTAATGGGGATGGATGTAAACTGCCTTATTGTTAAGATAGCTTAATGCAGGTCATTGCTAAATTAATGTGGTGTTAGAAAGTTTGTCATCATACAGGTAAAGTGTAGTCATCCTGATTCCTGCTTGTTGCGCTAGAAGACTTACAATCAACTCACAAGATTTTCATTTCACTAACTGTAAAGAAAAAAATTGTGAATACTTAAATTCACTGAGTTGCTTTACTACTGACATGGGAAGAAAATGCGAGAGGACAACTTTAGTTTCTTTGTGGCTGTCAATAGCTGAGATTCTTCAATATGTACTGTTAATGTGATTAATACGTTGGTCTATATATATATAGTTTTGTTATAATGTTAATCTTCAAGTTTTGTACAAAATCTCCAGAACTAATATTACATGCTAAAATGTAGAACCACCTGCTAGTTTGCATAAGTTTCCCTAAAAAATCATAATTTTATTTTGTCTTATTTTTCTAAATCCTTTGGTTAGATAACCTTAGTTTATTATAAGGGCTATATATTTTAGTTTTGGGAAAAAATATTTGCGTGCTCTATCAGGAATTTGAATCTGTGTCGTATCCCAACTGGATACCCTAACAATTAAATTTCAGATTCATTATCTCTGGCTTCATTAATTTGTACAAGCAAGCAGCTTTACTGAGAGAGAACATAAGAGAAATACATTTTTGAGTATCTTGTTGACCAGTAGTTAGAGATGGAATGTAGGGGAATGATTTTAAAGTCTTTGCATATTATTTCTCTGATTTGGAGAACACTAGCTTAAATCCCGTTTTTGCAATGAGCTCTGCACAGAGCAGATACAATACCTGTGCCAGAGAAACTTTCTTGTGCTCCAAATCGTACTCTTCCCTTCCTCGTATCCCATTCACCTAGTTCTTAATAAATGCCTTCTCTTAGTACCGAATTTGTTCAGGTCCTATATATGCAAAATCAGTCAGTTTTGCTTCTCACCCAAACACACTGTTTTATGGGAAGGCAACATTAATTTAAATAGCTGTTATCAGCCAATAGATTAATGCTGATCTATTCTTTTCTACTCTAATAAATGCTGGGCAAATTTGGGTAATTTGGCAAAAGTAGCTAGAGTCGTCCCTGAAAAGTGACTTGAGTAATGAATCTGTTTCCAAATATCTTGTTGCTTTCTTTTTCTTTTTTTTTTTTTGAAGTTGTCTTCTTTTAGAGAAGGTTCGTGTTCTGTAGAAATCAGGAAAGACTCTAATCATGAGGACAAAATGATTTTTCAAGTTGTGGATTGTCTTTCTTGCACAAGTACCATAAAAATTAGGTATTTTCTTGATTTGTTTAGACATGACAGCATCAATAGTTTAGGTACTATTAGGTACAGGCTTGAGTTCACTCTTGGGGCTCCAACTACCAGCCATTCATAGTGTTAAACTCTGAATTTGAACTACGGTGACATTTTTGCTAAAGGCAAGAAAGACTGATGAATTTTAGGACCTGAAATTAAAGCTTTCGTTACCTCCTTTCTTGCCTTTCTGTTCTCAGGATGTAATTGGAATATGCTGCTGCTGCTGTGGGCATCATTTTCCAAGAAAGCTGAATTCAACAGTTCTTCCTTGGACTTTTTTTTCAAATTTCTTTACTCTGCTGGCTGTGTTATTTAGCCATTTCTGTAACCTCTTCTGCCCCATGCTTGCATTCACCTGGCAGAATTAGCAATTACTACAGCAGGCATGACTTCCAAATACTCTGCTTTACAGACAAGTACACCACATTTTGCACATTGGCACTTTGCAATGGATCATCCTCTCAATCGCAGCTAGAAAAACACACCTATAATATAATTTTGTAGAGTATAAACATGAATTATATGTCAAACAGATTCAATGCAGACAGAGGATTAAGCATGTGAAAACGAAATACTGCATAGTGGTAGTGTAGTAGAGTTAACAAAAAGCAGCTAAGAAGGGCAGAGCACTTACTATAAGGAGTCTGAGCAGGGTCTGTTGTTACTCCTAGTATTTAGCGTTTGTTTCTCATGATTCGACTCTTCAACTTGCTCTGAATATAACAGTGAAAAAGAGAAAAGGAAACTCTTTGAGCAGCTTGACCCTGTTGCTACTGGAAAAAACATGGAACTGCTTTTCCTGCCCCTGTGATACCTTCCTTATGTCAAAGAGTTTTTTAGCAGCCAAACCATGGTCTCACAGCAGAAGGGGGCTCAGCGTGGTAAGTCCCACACATGACTTTTATTCTTTTGGAAAAAAGTGGGGCACAGACTTCCTGCTAGGCAGCCAGTGCGTGAAGTCAGGTGGATTTTGGCTTCACTTGATTGTAATCGGCTTTGTCCCTTTGTTGATGCCACTTCAGGCATAGGCTGCTGCCACTTTCCTGTCCTGCCAGTCATTGTCATGATACAAGCTTAGTAGAGAAAATAAATTGAGACCACCGTGTCATATGGAACTGTCCTGGCAAGATTTGGCCAGTCATTTGAAGAATGTTTTCTTTTTTTGTGTGTGGGAGAGGAGATCAAAATTCTATTCTATTTTATATATAGGGATCGTTATTTTTAGAGCAGCCACAGTTCTTAGCGGATTGAGTGGTAATTAAAAACTCAACAACTCATGTTAGTCTACGTCAGCTTCTGTTTCAGGCATGGAAGATTTGTGATAAAAGCTTTTTATAAAAACAAATCCCAACTTATGTAATTCTTAGTACAGTGGTATTTGCTGTGTCATGAGCGAGGGAGCTAAGACGTTGTCCTCTAACTGGCCAGAGTGCCACTGAGTTTGGAGTGTGCGTGTATTACAAACAGGAATCTTAGCACATTCTCAGCAGCCAGGGACAGTGCATATAGAGGGTATTGGGGCCTGTTTGGAGAAACACTGGCCAAACTGCATTTCTTTGGTGCTGCTAGTGAGAAGGTTTGCCTAGGATGTCATCCCTCAGCTATAGATAGCGAACTCAAAGCTCCTTACAGAGAAACCTCTTACCAGTCACTTTCCAAAAATGGTGCATATACCTAAAGGTACTTAGTGAAAATCCTTAAGAGGTATTTAATGCAAAAGCAGTTAGTCTCTCTGGTGTGTTTCAGAAGCCCACACACACCACCAGCAGGGAGAAGTGCAGGGCAGCTGCAGCATAGCTCTTGGGCCAGTTTCTCATTTTGTCTCAGCTGGGCTCTGCCACCCCAAGAGCTTGCCAAGATGTGTGACATGGCGGGACTTGACAACCTGATTGCCAACACAGCCTACCTGCAGGCCAGGAAGAGTGGAGATGGAGACACCAAGGAGATGCAAAAGAGGCGTAAGAGCCTCTCACTGCCCAAGGTTGACCAGTGTAAAGACGCTAGACAGTCTGTTGTTGTGAATTATGAGAGCATCTGTGAGCAGCAGCCCATCGGCAAGAGATTGTTCAGAGACTTCTTAGAGACAGTGCCTGAACATTTGGTAGCTAGGGACTTCCTGGATGAGGTGTCAAACTGGGAGTTGGCAGAGGATAATATCAAGAGCAGTACCATGGAGAATATGATCACCAACTTTCTTAAGACAGGCTCCAAAAACTATCTGGGTTTCATGAGTTCTGATTTGGCCAGCAAGTGCCAGGCAGCCACTGAGAAGGATTATGAGAAGACTGTGCAGCTGGTCAAGGAGGAAACCAAACTCTTCCTCCAAGGCAAGCCCTTTCAGGACTTCCAGGCCAGCCCCTTCTATGACAAATTTCTCCAATGGAAAGTTTTTGAGAAGCAGCCCGTGACTGACAAATACTTCTATGAGTTCCGAGTTCTGGGCAAAGGTGGCTTTGGAGAGGTAAGAGCTGTACCTTTGAGGGTGCTGGTCATTCCTCCCCTTTCAAGACCGGCAGGTGGGTTTGCAAAGAGGAACTTGGCAATAAATTAAGAAATCATTTCAGTTTTGCAAAATGTGCTCCTTCAGGCTGTCCATTTCCCAGAAATTAGGCTGTTTGTCATCTATACGGTTGGATAGACTCCAGATGCCAGTTGGTGAAGAGCTTCTCTAAACATTTTATGTTCTGTGTCTGTGCTAGTAAAGAAACAGGACACAGGCTTGCATAACTATTCATATAGTTAATTATTAGCCTGCTTCTTCACACAGTTTTGGCCTGTTCTAGCTCATACCATCCCAGATAATTTCTAGGCACAGTTTAGGGAATAGCACAGATCAAGACTTGTTCCCCAAAACAGTATGAATGAGTCTTCCTTGTTTTGGGAGAGAAGATTGAGTTCAGCTATGCTGATGCAAGCTGTGTATGCCACTTACTCTCATGGCCTGAGAATGGGTCCACATTCATTTTATTTACTAATACAGATGTACTAATTAAATCCTCAAGAACTTTGTACAAGGCCCATAATGTACTAGTCCTGAACAAAACAGATCATATTTCTTTTTTGCTTATCTACTCTGCTAATATTCTCTGTCACGCCAGTTACCATGAGCAGCTACTAAAAGGCATCTGAGCTTTGCTAGTCCATACCTATTACTGCCCTTGATTTTCCACTCTGTATGTGTAAAATTACTTCCTTACCTTTCCTTGTGCATCTTCCTTCTCTAGGTTTGTGCCATCCAAGTGAAAACTACTGGCAAGATGTATGCCTGCAAGAAACTGGATAAGAAAAGATTGAAAAAGAAAGGTGGAGAGAAGATGGCACTACTGGAGAAAGAGATTCTGGAGAAGGTCAACAGCCCTTTCATAGTCACCCTAGCTTATGCCTATGAGAACAAAAGCCATCTGTGTCTTGTCATGAGCCTCATGAATGGAGGGGATCTTAAATATCACATCTACAATGTGGGAGAGAGAGGTTTGGAAATGAACAGGATCGTCTTTTATTCAGCTCAGATCACCTGTGGGATTCTGCATCTCCATTCCATCCAGATTGTGTACCGGGACATGAAGCCAGAAAATGTCCTTCTGGATGATCATGGTAACTGCAGACTGTCTGATCTTGGCTTGGCAGTGGAAGTCAAAGAGGGAAAAGCCATCACTCAGAGGGTGAGTACAAGTTGTTTGAACATGGGCGGTGGGAAGGGAAGCTGTTCTATTTCTAATGCATTATGAATCCAAGACTTAATTCCTCAGGATTTGTTCTTTGCTAAAGACCTTATGTGGTCATTTCATTCTAAGAGACAGGTGGTAAGAAGATTTGGTTAATTAACTCTTTGGATGCTATATGTAGTAAAACAACTTCTCTTCTTACAGAGAAATGCAAGAATCAAGTTGACCTGATTTTTCTCTTAAGATAAAATACCAATGAATGTAAGCATTTTAGAGACGCTGACACAAGAGACCTTGTGACTTGAGCTATAGTGCCTAGTCAGGGATTTAACAAATGAATTGTTTGTGTAACGAGTGGCAGTCAAAGGTATGGCTCCTTCTCTATTCAGTTTTTAATCCTAGAAGAATAAAATTTCTTCCAGGTTTCTCTAAGCAGTGGTACTGTTTGTATTGTAGGTGTTCATGGTCCTGCCCAATAAACAACAGTGAACATTCCTCCCCCTGCAAATTCATTCCTGAAAAAGTTTGCAGATGCAATGAGTTTGAAAATGCACATGCGTGTGTGTATGTGTAGGAGGAAAGAGAAGGATTGCCCACTGGTTTGGCCATGTGAATTACAATGTGCAGTACCTCAGCCCTGCCTGTGGTCGTCCCAGGCTGAGCCTGATTTGTGAGAGTGTCATAAGGTTTACACAAGAAAGATGTGTCATACAACTTAAATATGAAACAATTATTTATCCCAAGGTATCTGGAGCTTAAGGATGTGTATAATGAGTGAATGTTTCTGAAATACATGCAAGAATTTGAAGAAGTGGAACCAGCATTATAAATATCATAAAATTTCCCAAGTGTTTAAAGTTATTCTGTACAAACTAAGGATAAGAGAGAAGACCTGCCAGTAACCTTTTGCATCATGCTTGAAATAAGCACATCTTTTGATGTTGTTGTTTAAGTAGAAAAATACAGTAATTCGTATTTTGAACGTATGTTTTCTTCTGATAATTCAAAAAATTTCTACTATGATTGTTTTTAGTTTTCAATGAAAGAAAATATAGAAATTGATGCTTTATAAATAGGAAATAATTACAAAATGAGAATGCATTGTGTTTTAGATGAATATCATGAGAATATTGTTTCTGTGACGGTTAAGGCAGGTTTTTTAATAGAAATTATTTGAAATGGGAATATTGTTTTGTTCGTGAAGATGGCCTTTTGATCATTGAACACGTATATATCAGCTATAAACCTTACTGTATTTTGCAAATTATAGAAACATGCATTTTTTTGATGATCTGATCTGCTTCCTTAGTTATATTTTACTGTGGCAACAAACTTTGTGTATATGAACTATATGTTTCAGTTTTGAAATTATATTGACTGTGGTCTGAAAAATCATTTTGTGCAAAGGCAAGTTTTACTATTTCTAAATATGTAGGTTTTGATAGAAGGAAGACAGCAAGAAAGAGTGTATTTAGAAATGTCTAGCCAATTCTGTTTGTATTACTGAAAGCAGTAGTGGACAAGACAGAGTTCCTCCTTATGTTCTATGACAAAGTCATCAAGTTATTACAAGGTCTTTTTCTTCTTTTGTAGTTCATAGTTTTTAGTAACGGTATTCATCACTGTCTGAGCATAAACTGCAATGAATGTACTACATGTTTGTAGTATGTTATAAAGTATTTCTGTTAAAGGCAGTTCTGTTTTCTTATAGGAAATTGAAATAGGAGAGAGAAAAAGAATCTTTTCATTTTTTGTGTCATGAGGGAGTTAAATGAACAACAATTCCCAGCAAAACTTTGCATTTCTATAAACTGACCCTATTTGAGTCATTTGAAACCTACTAATAAAAAATACTATAGAAGGGCTAGGTATTACTATTATTTATTGTAATGTCATGCATAGGAAAATCTGAAAACACCTTTACAAAATTTGTTGCATTAAACCTCATAAGGTACCTATGTAATAAAATAAATATGGTGCTGTTAAATCAGTTTTTATTTACTAATCAGTTACATTGTGACTGTTAAAATTGCCAGAAAGTTTATATTGTAGCATGTCTTTTGAGTATGAGTACCAAACTGTCAATATTCTAAAATGTTGGGCAAAAATATTTGTATAGGCATAATTTTATTCACACAAAGAGATATGTGGCCCCAAGACAGATTTATTAAATGAAATGTCACCATTTATAAGGCAGTTTTAGAAGCTGAAGCAAAAAATACATTACTCCAGGCCAAATCTGTTTTTACTGTATACATGCCTTAAGTGCCTAACATCAAAAAGCTGTTTGCAGATTTTGGATGGTATGTCTGAACTGACGAAGTAAGGCTTACAATTTTCCATCACTAATTATAGGGAAACACCACTGATCTGTAATGTAAAAAACTTTTAATTTCAACCTATCTATCTATTTGCAGAGAATCATTTTATTTAGCTGGATGTTGTAATACATTCAGCTTTGTTCACATCTCCGCCATTTAAAAGTAGTTCTGACTTCAGGGCCTTGTTAACCACCTTTTATGACCTGGTGCTTCAATATCTTGCTTCAAGTACTGTTCCTTTGCGCTAAGTGAATAGAGTCTAACTATATTTCAGTCATATTCGCAAATTGTTCTACTGCCTCAAAGTAATTAGCTAATACCACAATTACCAAATGAAACCACGGTTTAGCTGGCTGGTACAGCTGTGGTATAAATACTGTCACTACAGGGCTACTGCCACAGTGATGAACGTCTTTTATTTTCTTCTGTTCAGATAAATCTTATTTAGCCAGTCTCACACGTCTTATGAAGAAAAATTAAGATAGTCTATTAGTCAAATAGAAAAGTAATATGCTTTTCTGCATCATATTTTAATAGTTTACTCACACTGAATGGATTTCCATAATGCAAGCTACCCTTGTTTTCAGTAAAGCGGTTTTTATGATGAAGTCCTATTCATTCTGAGTATGGATATCCTATTTTAGTCTCGTCTCTCACTCTTAAATAAACAAGCAGAATGGGGACATTTCTTAAATATAGCACTTTCCTCCAAATTGTTTTTTGCAGGTATGAACTAAATAGATGCTAAAAATAAAGTAAAATAGTAAGTCGTTTTCAACAACTATCTAAAACACCTTTCTCTCTGAGTGACTTAAGTTTTCCTTCCTGAGTATTAATATTTTCATAATATCTCTGGTTCTTTATTTGTTAAATGAATCTTCCAAAAAATTGGTGAAAAGAAATCCACATTTCTGTTGTAAATAAGCAAAATAAAATAGAAAACGATTCCATATTGTTTATATATCAGAGACACTCAAATAAATGAAGATACGACCTAATTTTCTTCTTTCTTGCTTTCTCTGAAAACTGACCAGTGACCTATGTGATTTCTATACTGCACATAGTATTTCTTATTATAATAAAGTGAATGCTACATTGACTGTATCTATTTGTTTTAGTAAGAAACTCGTGCAGGTTTTATTTAATTTTTTTCCCAAGATATAGAGAAGTAAAGTATTATTTTAGTAACTATATACTCCTATATCTTCTTCTCTGAATAGTTGTCTTTTACAACATTAACTTGGGGAAAAACAATAACGAATTTTTTTAAATATTTTTCTAGCACTAATCCCAATCCTGAAGAAAAAAGTGAGAGATTTTTTTCTGTAGGTTTTTATGTACTTAAAGAAATCAACCGGATTTTATAAAAATCCAAGTATCTAACATCTACTGAGTCTACAACAGTGAAGTACCCAGAGATTTTTTTTTTAGAAATCTTAAATACATACCTTTAACATAATCGTGTTCTTTAGTTTGTTCTAGATGTCTCAGAAAATGAATATACAACTGATTCTGTGAAATCAGGACTCAGCCAATCAAAGTTAATACTGTAACAGCAGCACACTGTAATTCTTTTCAAACTGTTTACCTTGGCTTTTTTTAATAAACAAGCAAAAAGTTCATTATTTGATGCAAGGTAGATATGTAAATTCACATGTATTTGCTTGCAATTTACCCAGATTTTCAGGAAGGCTTAATATTTACAGAACCTCCTAAAATGCCTTAATGATTATATACTTTTAAATCAGATGATTTATTTAGCTGTCTAAATATGGAGCAGACATCTGGTCTTAGGTACCTGCTTAGAAAATGTTCATCTCCATTTGTTTTGGCTGTAACTGTGCTGCTGTGAAAATGCCTCTTAATATATCATAGATGGTGAAACACAGTAACAGAGTATTTTGGCTGTGAGATAGCAAGATGTCTTTTTTTTTTCCTAGATATTATGAAGTAGAAACATTGTGATGACTTTCATCATTCCTTATGCAGTGTTAAATAGTTTGTAAAACATGGATTTATTTGCCTAATTTCTTTATTTCACTAGAGATTGCCAAAAAATACCCCCAGGATTTCCATGCATTCTGAAAACTTTGTACACCCGTCATGAGCGTATAAGCCATTAAAAGTAAATTTGTCCCAATTTCAAAGCATCAAAAAACGGCTAGCATCTTGTGTATAAATGCATACCACCCATACATCAGCCGGAGAATCTATAAATCCCTTTGCAAATCTTGTTACGTGATGAGATTATCACATGGCACGAGTGGCAGGCTAGCTAACGAGTTCCTGGTTTAGACGCCTTCAACTTTTGGTGAAAATTCTGTGAAACTGTAGTGTTTATGCACTGTTTGCCAGCCAAAGATTATTTTCTTTGTAGGAGGAAAGGTTTCTTGAAATTTATATGGGTGATTTTAATGTGATTTTATAGAGTAATGTATATTTATGCTGCAGAAGAAGTTTTGTACTGTTGATGATTTAGTATTTATGTAATTGAAGGGGAAGCGCTGGTCTCCTTTAAGTATTGTCACTACAGGTACTCTTTTTGAGGAATACTTGGATGCTCTACACCAAGTGTCTGTAATTACTATAAATCTCAGCTTATTTTGGAAAACATTAACCCTACTTTCAGAAAAAGAGTGCTCCTTAAGGTTTAGAGGGAGTGTGGTGGATACCCAGCTTTAGTTTTCTACCTCCTTTTCCCCTGCTAAAGCAGCAAGTGGAAACATCTGCTGGCTCTCCATGTCAATGTCAGCCATACTATTTTGAACCTGCCTAGGCAGTTGTAAATAATTGTAATACAGTAATAATTATAGAGTTTATGAAACTTTAATTTCACTACGGTGTGATGGTTTGTATTTTTGAAGTGCTACCTAGTTATAGGATGGAGAAATCACAAAAAAATTGAATTTAAAATACACAGGTTTGAAGAATGACAGTCATGGAAATAAAGTAGCAGAGGGCAATTAAAAATTACTTGCAGGGTATTTTTTTTTTAATGAAACAAATATGCATTGTTTGGCCTTCTGGCGATAAATACTTGTACATTCTATCTAGAACTATGTATATGCACACTTGGGCAGAATTTTTATTGACATCATTGGAAACGGACATAAACTATTTGCCAATGATAATGAAATTATTCAGGACTTCAGAAGATATCATGATTTTTAATACAAATGTCCCAGTAGCATCTTTTCTTATGTGTTGATTATACAGCATATAAAGCTGGGTTATATTTTTACATTACTGCTTTTTAAATGTTGGAATTTTTTTTGTCTCGTGTCACTGAAATAGGCAACAAGAAGCAATTGAGAGGCTTTGAAGATGGTTTTTGCATAGGTGAAATGTTAGATTTTTGTTTAGTTATGCACTCATTTGGCTATCGTTTGCAAACCATCAATGCGAGTGCAGTTCTGTAAACTTCTTAAGTTTTATCTGGTCTGAGAAACTGTAATGTACATAAGATGGGTATTAAGTGGGTTTTTTTTTCAATGTGAGCAAGGACATTAATTTAAGAACATGCTAACTGCTTATGACTGATTATAAAAATAGTTCTTTTTACATATGGCAGAAATAAGGAACCTTCATTCCCCATGCCAGGTTTCTCTGCTTGAACAGTTTGACCTGCCGTCCTTTTTCTCGAAGTCTCCACAGCTCTTCTCATTAGACACCTAGAAGTTTTTCTGTTGTATGGGAGTCAAATGCTGCTGCCTGTATCCAAATGAGTAATAATATTGAGTTTCCTGCGAATGGTTGTGAGAAAAGTGAGAAGGCTCTTCACAGTTCTGTTTAGCACCCTCACATCTTCAGAATATCCAAATGTAGGGCAGTCGATTCCATTTTACAGAGATCAATGCGGATTTGCCGTTTATTTCAGGAAGAGATTTCTGCCCTTATGGAGCAGAAGGGAGCAAAGATGGTTTGGTACCATCTTTCTGCCTTCTGCAGTTTTTGTGCTAAGCAGCTGTTGTATGTAAATTTTGAAGCACTTTTGTGCAGACACATGTGAGCCAGTGGGCTTAACTATTGAAATAATAACTGTGAAAAATAAACCTATGTAAACATATTTGGGTAGCATTCATAAAAGTACATTCATATCTTAAGAGGTTTCAGGCTTCTTCACAGTTTTCCTGTGCTGTGTTTTATATATTTGAAGGACATCATAATATTTTTATAGGAAAAACATGTTTTGGTTAAAATCTTATTCAAAATGTCCTTTTGCCCTCCTGTATATTTGTTTATTATAAGATTCTATTTCTTAGGAAAACATAAGGAAATCTATTTAGATGTTCCTGAAACTTGCAGCTTAATTTTAAGACAGTTGAGAAGCGGGGAGGAGGGTTCAGACTTGTGAAATAAAAAATAACTAAGCAAGCATTTGTACAGTTGACCTTTGGTCATCACTGCATTGCATTTCTATTGGATAATGTTCTGTAAAAAGCTATTCTTCCTTTGTGCTTTTAAAAATGACAGCCCTTCATTTGTTCACAATTAGAAGCAGCGTGACTGATGCTGCTACTTTACAGTTTCAAAACCAGCATTCAGCTTATGTATTTCTAAGTGCGACGTGTAAAATTGATTCAGTTTTACCAGCGCGACTTTGTTCTTAAAAATTTTGATAATGGCAAGTGGTATAAAGTGCCTCTTAATGATAGGTATTTTGTATTTTTTATCCCTGAATTATATACTTTACAAAATGAAAACCTTATCCACTATGAATGCCATGATCATGAAGAGTGAAGGGAACAGAGAGGATTTGGTGCCGTTTTTCTGCCTCCTACAGTTTTGGGGATGGCAGAAAGGATACAGGAGTAGTCTAAAATTACAAGAATACAGTGTGCCCCAACCAGCCACTTTGCTGCACAGGACAGGCCACCAACCAGACATGTTTTTTTCTGTCTGGAAAAAGCCATTGTGTCCCTTTAAGATGTAGCATCAAGGGTCTTTGCATGGCTTTTAAGCCTGTTCTTTATTCAGTCTAATCTAACAGTTACTAAATACTATAAAATGTTCTACTAAAAAGTAAGAAATAAGATACCTTATCAAGTTCATAGAGCTGGTCGAAAGTTTAATTAAGCTCTTTGAGGATGAAAAATGCTATGTAAGTGCTAAATACTACTATTTAGTCTCTTTGTCTTTTGAGGCTCATTATTATAGAAACCAAGACACATTCTGGAATGATCACTTTAAATAAATGGTCTAATGGGCCACTTGTTGATTCAGCATTGTCAAAAATGTGTATTTCATTGGGTAAGAAATGAAGTATTTGGCTGACTGTATTTCTTTGAACTGTCAATTTGACAGCTTTGGCTAGAAATAGTACTGCAGGAACTAGAAGCTACGGGATACATAGGAATGTTTTGTTTAATACTTCTGTACTGAACCAAAGATAAGATTCTACTTACGGTGATCAGTGGTGTCAGTTAACAAACATATAATGACATTTTTATGAAGACACAAAATACTGAAAATATAGACCCAAACAATTGAAAAACTGTGGACTTGGTTTTGCTTATTCAACTTCAAAATCTGCTAGTGGAAGGTAGTAGCAAGCAGGTTCAGAATAAGTGGAGGTGGTTCTTAACAGAATGTGGTGTTAAGCCGCGAGGCTCTTTCACAAAGGATGTTGGAGAGTCGAAGGATTTATCTGGGTTTAGGGGGAGAGTGGATGGTTCATTGCAGAGAACTTTGTTGTGGGGAACCATATTTATCTCTGGAAGTCCTTGACCTGCAAACATTTGAAGTCTAAAACAGTTTTAGAGATGTGTCATATATGCACGCTATGGTCTTGTACTTTTCCCTAAGCATCTGGTTTTGGCCAGCTTAGACAGTAAACTGGGCTAGGTGGGCCTTTGGTCTGATGCAGTACCCCTGTTCCTATGTGTAGAAGAGTTGTACTTCCAACATTAGTCCTAATCCCGAAAGATAACTTGGATGATATGCTGTGCATTTAAATAATAGTGACCATCCAGGCCTCATCGTCATTTCTGTTGCTGACCCTACAGAGGCTGTGCAGGCTACACTGGAGAGCCGTCGCCCGTCTCAGTGCACCTTGCGGTCCTGTTCCCTCAGTCGCACCTGCACTGAACATGGGATTTCGCACTGTCCTCTTTCTGAGCAAGCCTCTCGCACATTGTGCTATGACACTGTGCTGGCATTCATTATGAAGAGTTTCAGGAAGTGTATACTGAGCTAAGCACATGGAAATTTTTCTCCCTGAGGAATATTGCTTATGGAATATTCAACAGTCGTTAAATAATAAAGTCATAAGCATCTCTAAAGTGAAGCGTTATTATTCCCACATTATAGATGGGAAATAGTCAGGAGAAGTTAAAGAAGGGAAGAAACTTCCCACAAATTTAAAAGGAAGATTTTGTTACAGGAGGGCTAAAGAAACCCTGATAATTCCTAGATTGTGATTTTGTGGTTATGATTCTCTACCAAGTGTTCTGCATGTCCTGTATGGCGCCTTCCTCATAATGTCTGATTGTTTCGCTGTCTTTAAATGCGTATTTCTTCTGATGACACCTCCCTGAGGTAGGGAAGTTAGCCAGTTCTGCAATGGATATGGTGACAGACATAGTGATTTACACATGATCTCGCAGAAAATAAGCAGGTGGATGCTCTAGTCTCCAAGGTTACAGTTAGTGCCCAGTTACTGGACTGTTCTTCCTCACGGCATTTATCCCTTTAATTTCCATATAGTGTGAATCTAAACTGAAAAATATACTATACTGTGTCTATTTGTCTTCCCATGAGTGAGCACAGAGGCAGCCTCCTCTTGCTATAGCAAAAGTCACTTTCTCTCGCCTTTGTGTGACTTCTAATGGCAGCTTCAATGATTACTGATGTCCAAGCTTAAAACTGTAAAAAAAGATTGTGTATTTTTTACTACTCCTGTTACTGACTTTGATTCCCAGAGACAATTTTTATTTCCTTTTTTCTAATGGAGCAGAAATTTGTTGTGTCTCTTTTTTGCTTTTATCTGTTTTTTTTTTTTTTAAAGCAGCCACCTTTTCCTGTTGAAATTACGTCCCTATGTGAAAATGAAAAAAACTTCTGGTCTTGAGTTTTGTGTGAGCATGTGGATTCGGGAACTCCTAAGTTCCTGCACCAACACTGGCATTATCTTTTCCTGCGACTCTGGACAAGCCCCTTACTCTGTGTGTTCTTCTCTAATGAGCAGCCCATCCATTTATCTGAAAGGCTGAGAGCCTCACTTTTGCTAAGCATTTGCGACACGCTGAAATCTTTGGGTGCAACAGAGAACATTCCTCTTTGCTAATTAAATTTGATGTTATCTTCTTTTATAGAATAGTTGCTTATTCATTTGATCAGCTGATTTCTTACTACTCTCTGATCATTTGGTAGAGGAACTGTAATTCTGTGTCACTAATTTAAATTATGCTGCATTCCTCTTCATCGTGGCTCTTGGGAGAAGAAGGAAGATTGAGAAGTGAATGACGGAGGAAGATCAGTTGTTCTTCTGTACATCTAGGGCCTGTTAACTTGTGTGCAGAGAAAACTTTTCCATGCTCTGTTTCTGCATTCCTCCAGGGTCTATTAAGGCCATTGCCGAAGGAGCAGAGGAACAGCTGGGAAAGAGAACAAAGCAGTTGGTGGCACCCCTTGGAGGAAGGAAGGACTGAGCCCCAGGAAACAGCTGATAGAGCTAAACTCAGCTTGTTTTCTTCTCTGTTCAACAGTTCTTGTGCCATGGCAAACAAAAGATAGACATTCTGGTTTGCTTTACTGTTTAGTTTGTGATATCAATTGAGTGTGTTTTGCAGAGATCTGTGGGAAAAGGTAGAGAGATCTAAATCCCATTTCTCCCTGTTTGCCAGTATCTGTGCTGATGAAAACTGCAGACGGTTTTAGTTCTTTCTTCACTGTGTTTGTTAGAAGCTGAGATACCGTGTTGTTCAAGGTACTTTTCCCTTGTCAGGACAGTAATCTGAATAGGATGTGTGAATATAGTTAAAATTATGGGCTGCATTCTGCTGAAAGTTGTAGTAGCTTGCCAAGTACCTTTGACTGTACTGAGAACTGAGTGCACTTAATGCTTCTCAGGATCACATTTTGTATTATTAAAAGATTATAATTATGTGGCCTTTTAAAAATTTATACAGAATCCCATTTCAGAAAAGAAACATTTATATCCCTTCAGATGAATCATTTCTACTATGCCCTGTCAAACCACATTCAAAGCAACAATTCCACTTAACAGCAGTTCTTCACTAATGTATCCAGGGACAACATTTGGTCATTGTATTTTAGATGTTTATGGAAAAATTATATTTTGTGTTCCTCTTAAGATATGGAAGTTAAGGGAGAAATAGATCTTTTAAAACAGGTCAATTAAAATTTAATTAACTAAAATTAAACTAATTAACTAAAATTTAATTTATATTTTTATATTTTGAACAGCATATGCAAATAAGGCACCCTGCCCACCATCACGAAAGATAATATTAGATGAAGAACAATCAAAAAATGGCTACTGTTGCACTGACTGCATGCCAGAAAGCTGTGTGCCTCTGCAGTGGCTTATGGTTTCTGCCTTCTGTGGAAGTGTTGGGGTAATACAACATCCTGTGGCTCCTTTGCAATATTGTTTTTGTTGTGTCACATTATACACATATTACACATATTTTAATTACACATACTTAGGTGTCTCTGTAAGATCACTGGAGCAGTCGATGGCGTATATACAAATGGTTCCTAGTCTTATCAAGAATCCTGTGGGAAAGAAGAATGGAATATGCCTGGTCTTAGTCTCAGGCAAAACTAAGGCACATTCAAATCGTGTAGATGTGGTAGCCAGGGAATTCAGCTTTCTTGGCATGTTTTTATTTTGCCTGTTTCCATCACAAGAGTAAAATGTATCTATGTAAAATAAGATCTAGTGTAAAAAGTGCTATTCACTTAATACACAACTTCTGAATTTATTTATGAACTGTGTTGTGTAAAAACAATTCTACAAGGTCACTACAAATTAATGATTTAAGAATAATATTTCAGGTGAGGAAAAATGGCAGTAATCCATATTCAAAGGTTCCATACTGAGAGATGGTCAGATAATTCTGACTGAATTAAATATTCAATAACAGCCCATGGCAAATAGACTTCTCTTCAAAAACTATGCATTTATCTTTTTTTTGTGATAACTTTTAATTTCTTTGTTTCCTACCCTGTTTTCCCTTTTTATATTTTAATGTAATTTTTACAATATCTTTATGCACTCTTTGACCTGCTGAAAATAACTGAACTGGTTTCTCTGACTTTACTTTGGGAATCAGTGGATATGTTTTCCACCTAATACACTATTTTTTAGCCACTCAAACCCCATTACTACTATTGAGAGTTTTACAGTTTAAAAAACTYGTTTCAGTAGGCTGGGAATATGCTTCTGTCTTATCTGCCTAGGTAAACCTCTCCTGAGTCATCGAGGGTTTGTCTTTCGTGTTGCCATGGGATCTCTTTTCTCTGTTGAGAGATGGTCTCATTTTTGACGTATTGTTCTCCGTAATGACTAGTGCAGGGATGGTAGATTTCAGCTTCTCTCCAATGCCATCTACTCCCCAAGGATATAATTAAATCTTCACTTGAAAGACATATGTTCTACGAGTTCCAGTAGTTGAGTGGTTCTCCTTCCGTTATGTTCCCCGATAGGACCTTGCATCTTATTACTGCTTTCTTTTTTTGACTTTGCTGCTACTTAAATTTTAAATGCTTAATAGGCTTTATTATCTTTCTTTCCAAATAAAATATTTTGCCAAATTTCCAGATGGGTAGAAATAGTTGGGAAAGTCTAAAATTTAAGTTTTTTTCTTCCTATCTTCAAATTCCTGTTTTGATAAAAATGGCAGGGACATTTATGTGTTTCTTCCCCCTGCTTGTCAGATTAAACACTACAGTTGACTGCTTGTGAAATGCGATTTTTTTCCAATAGAAAATGGCAACATTTAAGTGTTTTTTGAGTGTCAGGAGTTGTAAGATTAAATTTAGATTCCTGTTTCTCAACCTGTTCCTTAATTCCAAATTGTAAGAAAGGTCCAGAACTGAGAGGGATTTCTTTTAAGTTTAGATGTCGTGAAATTTCATGAGAAAACCAGCTTTCTTCGAAAACCCTGAATTGGAATGGTTTGACATATCAGAAGAACAATGAATCTTTCAAGACTTCTCTCACATTGAGTTGGATCAGTTTAAAGACAGCTCAGAAGATTTCCATGCTACTAATTTAGAATTTTAAAATTTAATTTGGGTTCACACTCTAACTCCAGCCACAGTCTTTCACTTAAATCTGAAGGGAAGTATTTGTTGACCCACCTCTATTTTCTGGAAAACTGTTGTCATGCAGCTCTTTTCAGTCTGCATTTATGACCTTGCTTTCTCTGTTCTTGGGAAATGTAAGTACCGGGCCAGTGCAGAGTTTTCTGTAGGGTGTGACTTACTGAAGGTTGTGTGGGAAATGCATGTGAAATAGATTGAAGTTACTTGGCATCCATTTCTTTTGAAATGGTTTCTTCTATGAAACCGTTTCTTCTGTGGAAGAAAGAGCACAAGTGGAAGAAAAGAGGCATTCCTGGCGGGAGCTGCCTGAGGCACGGTCACGATCACAGGCTGCCGTTCTGACTTTGCCATGTCAGATTTATCCAGCATGATTCACTGCATAATGAGGCTAAATTGCAGCAAAGTAGCGTCTTATCAGGAATTGCATACTGTGCTGTCAGGGTACATTTTGATATGACTCATCAGTTTTTCAAGATATTAGTGCCCTAAATTAGCTTCATCTTCCGCCTCAGTAAAACTAAGAATGTTTATTGCTTCCCAGAAGGGAAAAAAAGAGACAAAGAGAAAATACTCCAGAAGCGTTTTTAGTGTCTATGGTCACTAATCCAGAAGGAGCTCTGTGTTCATCCTTTTGTACCAGACTATCTCTACTGCTTTCAACCCCTCCTCTCTCTTTCTGGTTTCAGGATCTTCTGCGGCCAGATGGATCTGAGTTCAGGGGTCCACACCTGAACGCTTGTCTCCCTTTCTGAATGGACAAGTAGTCATAATAAAAATTTAATACCATCAGGCTATCCCTCAATAGTAACTTCTCGGATAAATTCAGTGCAAACCGTACAAATTAGCTGAGGAATGATGTCAGCTGCTGTCATGCCCCGTGTGGCTTCCCGGCACTGAGGAGCTTCTGTGGCTTTGGTGAGGGAGGAGAGTTCACTTCAAACCTTTCTTTTGTTGTCGAGCTGGCTGATATCTTTGTTCTTCTCATCTCATTTATTTTTCAGCCAAATGGATAGCTTGGCTCTATATCCCTAAAAGTAAAAAATTACAAAAAGGGAAAACAAAGTGGATTTAATTTTCTGCCTGTCTTTTACAAACAGATATTTAGGCTTATATTGTAATTGATGTTAACATGTTGCCTTGTGCACCCGTTGTTTACAGTAGAGTGTATGGCATGAGCTGAAGTTTATAGGAAGACCTGACTCTGAAATATTGTGCCTAAAGTTGCAAAAGTTATATGAGTTACCCCAACCCATAAACTAAAAATCATCTGTTGAGCTGTGCTTTTAACAAATATAATTTCCCCATATAAACTCTAGTTTTAGTTACCCTTTTCTGCCTCCATTTTCCTTCAAAGTGAATCTCTTAGCCACTAATTGTGTTCTGGTAGTGATAGTGATGACCATCTTGAATAACTTTTGGGATTTTGCAGAAACGTCCTGTTTTCCTTTAAAATAGTAATACTAGTAATTCATCAGTTCCAATATTTCAGGAAGGAATAAAAAAAGGTTCAAGTAACTTCTGACATAGTCATCACTGTTAGCTAAATCTGGTAGATATATAAGATAGGATAAAATACAGTATCAGGTATGACAGGAAGTATTGAGTCAGTGGAGGAAAGGTTGTTTTGACTGAAATCTCACACCATCAGTAATGTAACAGTGCAACAAAAAATGTATAGAGAGGTTGAACTCCTCTCTTTCCTCCCAGATAAATCAGCTTACCAGAGAGGCAGCAGAAGCTGTCTTGGATACTGTGTAGTCTGTCCTCCAGCTGGGAATGGTCCAGGCCTGGTCTTGGGAGGAAACGGACAAATTCCCCTCTCCGAAAATGGTCTGTTCTCCTAGAGAGGGTCATTTTGTCCTATACTTAGTATTATTTGTTATTCAGAAAGCTTTGTTTTAGGTAGGAAGAGTTAGCTCCATGGTTCTTTTACCTAACTGCATGTACAGGATGGCACCGTGAAGTTCTCTTGCTGCTGCATTGGCTTTAGGGAGTTACATGGTGACAGGAGGGTACATATCTGCACTCTTTCAGATTTCTTTTTGAAATACAAAAAGATCCTAAATATAATTTCTTGTTTTATGAACACTAAAATATAAGGACATTTTAAAAGATTTGTTTAGAAGACTGAGAGCTGTAGGCAAAGAGCTTGCTTTGCTTTTAACTATTGTTGTGAAGAAATAACCAATTTACTAATTATGATTTTCACTGGTTTACTTCCTTACAATGGTTTTAAAGAGTTTTCCTTGGCCCTTGAAGGTAATAGTTCCTTCCAGAAACCAGCAGGGAGTGCGGGTGAGAACTTCCTAATGCGGCTCAGCTACCAGCATGATGAGAACTTTCTCCATTGGCAGCAAAACCCTCTGTTGGACCAGAGTTCTAACCCGCTGGCAGGGGAGGGAATGGATGGCTGTGTGTCTCATTTTTGTCTTTTTTTTTTTTTAACTGTTCTTTTTTCAAAGTGATTACTGGTTGTGTTTAGAAGACAAAACTAACAATAATATCTTTAACACAAAGGAAAAATTCTAATGCGAAAGAAGAAAAGAAAGATAAAGATAAATTTAAAAGGAAATAATTTTTAGGCAGAAATTGCCCAGATATTTCACCTTTGAAGAACATATTTAAAACAGTTTTTCCAAATGCTGTTTAAAGACAGAAATAGTCCGTGTGCTAAAACATATTGCACAGATACACGTGTATGTTATGGAGAGTTTCTAGATATAAAATATAACAATTGTATTACTAATATTTTTGATGAACTGTAAACTAGTCTGTTTAATTGTATGCATTTCATTATTAACTTTGCATAGTAAATCTGTTTGTATGTTTGCAATAGGCTGGGACGAATGGTTATATGGCTCCTGAAATCCTGAAGGAAGAAAATTACAGCTATCCTGTGGACTGGTTTGCTATGGGATGTAGTATTTATGAGATGGTTGCTGGGCGAACACCATTCAAGGATTTCAAAGAAAAGGTCGGTAAGGGTGAGATTAAAAGAAGAACTCTAGAAGATGAGGTGAAATTTGAACATGCCAACTTCACAGAGGAAGCAAAAGATATTTGCCGACTGCTGTTGGCTAAGAAAACAGAGGACCGTTTAGGAAGCAGGTATGCCTTACTTCCCAAGCTCACTAAAAGTCGGATTAATGCTGCAATAGTTGTTTTAAAAAGAAGGAGGTTAGATCTTGACTTTCTACATAGTACTGAGTCTTCTTTCACTTGCAGGAAGAGAGAAGTGGGAGTTTTTTGAGATCATACGGAAATAAGAAATGTTGTTGCAATAGTGCGATTGTCCATCCTCATCCCAGAACATTCATAGGAGTTCTTCTTTTGTTGTTTGGTGAGGTTAGACTCTATGCCTTCTGGGAGAAGGGAGCAGCCCATTTCTCTTGCATTTTCTTTCCTAAAGGTGAAGGATATTCAAGCTGATAACTACACCTTGGCTAATGCTGACTGAATGCAGAGTGCATGGTCTTTGGCTGAATCACTTACTAGCTAGAATGGTGCTGGCAGAAATTCAGATCTGCAGTATGGATTTTCTACCCTGCAGATATTTAACTTCCAGGGCTGCGTCACTGGCTTCTTACTGAAGAGACCTTAACCCCTCCCATTTGATAAAGTGCTTTCAAAAAATCTTGTAGAGGTCCCTGGTTTTTCTGACTCATCCCAGGGAGGAAAGGGAGGAAACAAAGAATATTGGACACATTCTTATGAAGCAAAACCTTTTTTGGGACATCAGTGGTGGCTTTGGGTTGGTGAAGACTGCTGGATATGTCCCTTACTTAGCAATTTCAAATAACTGTTAAATAATAAGAAAATTAGAAAGCTAAGTATTACAATATTTAATTTGTAGCATCTCTGATCCTTCTGACATACATGCATCATTTAGTGCATTTCTAATGAGAGAAATTGAAGATCTACTTTTGCAATGTGGACAAAATATAGAAAATATAACCAAAATATAATAAATGAATAGGAAATTGGTAGTAACTGTCTTTAGAATGCACCATCATTTTAATCATATATGAGTATATGTTTCAGATGCTTTTCCAGTCTAAAGGTGGAATAGGCACAGGGACTTAGCAGAAATGCACAGCTAATCTTCCAAATTTTTATTGCATGACAACATGGAACAGTCTTGCAAAATGTTAGTCATGCGCTTGCCTGATTAAGCAATTTTAATTAGAGGTAATATACCATTAATATCCATATTCTCATTATCATAGTGCTAAATGCAGACAACTAGTTTTTCTGCTTGATGAGTTTTCCCAACAATTCTGCAAGACTACAGAAAAAAAAATTTTTTTTTGAATAGCAGATAGATTATGTTTGATACCAAGTATATATTATTTTTAATACATTTTTAAATGTATTTGAAAATAAATTTAATCCAAAAACATTTAGAGCATTCTACCTTACAACTCAACATGCTTTACAAACATTTCGTCTTACAGCATTTGGTGAAATAAACAGACCTTAGAGTTGGGGAGATTGAAATTTAGAGGTTTTAAGTGACTTGCTCAAGTTCACTGAGTTAGTCTGAAGCAAAAACAGCAGTAGACTGTTAACTTACTGTAACTAGAGTCCCTTTGTCAGGCTACGATCATTCTGCCTGTTTACTGTTACATTGTGTCTCAGTAATGGGAGAAGTGTACACAGAAGTCTAATTGCACAGATATTTTCAATTTTCTGCTGTTTAAGGTATTCTGAAATACCGTTCCTCTGTACTTGTTGATGTTTATGCCTGGTGACATTTTGGGAGAAACTTGAGTAAGAATCTCACCTCTCTTCACTAAAATCTCACCCGTCCCACAAGCAGAACTACAGCTAGAACAACTTTAGTGTCAGCGACCTGACACTAGCGTGGGGAAAGCAGGGTATGTGTTATTGATAGACTATAATGCAAGGAATATAGTCCTGCCCTCTGATTCACACTATTTTTGAGGGGAAGATCATAGTGGAATTTATAACGAGCATGTCCTGTTTCTTGCCCTTACGTGCAGTACTTAGAAAAGGAAGAAGGCTGTATACCATGCCTCGGCGTGATACAGAATAAAAGCCTGTATGTACTACTTAAACAGGGAGATACTATTCTGGACAGCTCATCCTTTTGTAAAGATTAGTGCTATAATTCTACTAAGGACAGCAAGACCTTGTGTTGTCTACATAAATGCCTGTTGCATAAGTTAAAGCTGCTCAAGAACAGCTTTAATTTGTGCTCCTGACCTTTTAAATAACTTCACATTTCATATTCAAGACTCGGTGTCATTAATTCAGGAAAGATTTAACCCCTTTTTCTCCACTCCAGTTTTTTTAGGATTGCACATATCTGTCCCACACCTTCTCTACTGTACAGTGAAATTGTTTATGGAGGAATATAAACTTGCCAGAATTTAGACAAGTTCATTTGCTCTTTCTAATAAAGCTATGTAAATATAAAATGCACACAGGAAGAGCTCATGTGCAATTCCAGCTAGTTGGAAGATGCCTCAGTAGGTTCCAGCAGATGGCGTTCCTGTAGCTTTATGTTTTTAAACTTTTTCTGTTTCTGGTGGTGTCGAAAATACGTCAGTAAGAGAAACACTGCAGCAATCCATTCTGGAGCCTTCACCAACTTCTAGTGCTTTTTGGTTTATGTTACAGAAAAGAAAAGCAAAATAAAGTGAAATGCATCTGCCCCATAGGACTGTTGTCACTATTAGCCCAGTAGTGTCACACGAGTTCTTTGATTTGAACAGCAAATCTAATGGACTTCAAGCTAACAGTGAATGGAAATAAATCAGATCAGGCTCGACAGCTGCATGAGTAAACTTGCTTGTCAGTCACTAGTTAAGTTAGAAGTTGATCTTGCAAGACTATATATGCAGAGTTCATGAGCTCTGTTGGCTTAATCTACACTTTTGTAATTGTGTTCATCACTGTGATGGCACTTTTAAGTTGAAAATGTCATTTCTGTGTTGCCCAGTTTGTCCTGATGGCAGCATCTATCGTTCTTCAGGCTGTGGGTTAGCATCCTGATCATGGTGGTGTGCAGCAGTCAGGGACCTGTTCAGAGGAACCAGGCAGCAGAGGCACAAAACGGCAATTTTCTAAGGAGGGAGCTGAAGATGGCAACTGGTAGTATCACCTCAGCTGCGCCTGGTTAGTGCAGGGCAGGCCAGGACCATGACGGGGTAGTGAATGAGGAACTGGCAGCAGTGGCAGCCTGGAGGAGCTGTTCTGCGCTCATGGTACAGGTCCTTAAAAAAGGAAGGCTTTCTATAGTCG
This sequence comes from Apteryx rowi, assembly GCF_003343035.1. Lineage (NCBI taxonomy): Eukaryota > Metazoa > Chordata > Aves > Apterygiformes > Apterygidae > Apteryx > Apteryx rowi. The sequence continues at coordinate 1,401,287 of NW_020450983.1, forward strand.
CACAGTTCTAAGACTACTTTTGTATGGTTCTTCTACACATTTGCAAAGATGAGTAGCCTTGGAAAAGTTTTGCATTATATTTTGTCCATAGAACATGCCATGATGTTCTAGAAATATATGAAGGCTTACTCTTCACTAAGTATATCATTTTGTAAGGAAACTGGTAAAGCAAACACRAACATGTTAACTACTACTATTTACTGAGGTCAAAAAAGTGGACAAATCTTTTTTTCCTATGTTACCATTTTCAAGAGCCAGTCCACCCATAAACACATGAAAAAGGATGTATGGGTGTAAAAATACGGTAGTCCTCCCTCCTGCTCCTCCTTCCACTAGAATTCAAAACTCAAACTTCGCATGCCTTGATGCTGCAGTTGCATTACAGGGCAAGACCCAGTTCAAAAGTTAGGATTGTTGGTCTGTATGCTTGAATAAGTATACATTTGAGGCTCAGCTTATTCTTATCAGAATATCCTACAGGTCTTACTGTGGGTCTACAATGAAACAATTCACTGTTTTTATTTCAACGAAAGAGGACCGTAATTTTTTCCTCCCTGTGGACTGCAGTTATTCTTATCAAAATATACTTAAAATATGTATTTACGATGATTTTAGCCTTTTCTGGATTTTATTATTGGGTTTCAACCATATTAATAAAAGATTATGTTCGTGTCTGCGACTGAGGAACAGTGATCACATTTTTGCTAATGTCATAATTTGTGAATCTCTCGCTTAAAGCCTTTGCATACTTACAAGAGTAGTTCTTTTGATACGAACTGACTTAGTCAAACTGGGAGTGTTTATTAGAACTGCATACTGGGTTTTGCAGAATAGTTTTATGATGTAAATGCATAAGTGCTTTGAATTAAGATAAAACCCACAAATGTCATTTGTCACCAGTTTCCTATTTAAACTGTTTTTCCTCAGAGTCAATCCTGAGATGTATTAACCCATTGTACCCCAGTCTAGAATTTACTAGATATTCTTATCCTAGCTAAAATAGAACCAACCAATTAGACATTCCTGACTGACAGTAAATCCAATGTCCCTACACCCACATAAATACCCATCCTGCTACATCTTTAGCTCTGGTTAAAACATACCTTTGGATATGGGTATCTCACATGGTGCCCTGCCAGTAGCAGTACTGCAATTCTTGCGTGGCACCTTGCCCAGACTAATTTACCCTGAGAGGCAGAGTAATGAATAATGGGATCAGGATGTTTTCTGCTTCGCAGCTTTGCTTATATTGTGCAATGCAGCATTCTTTGGGTACATATGAGATCTCTAAATAGCATTACATTGCACAATATGTACATATCCTTACTTTTACATACTCTACTGTATACAACACAGAGACACCTGTATCTACTTGAGAGTAGAACATCATACTTACTAACAATCTTCTGCTTTATCGCAGAAATGAAGATGATGACCCAAGAAAACATAGTTTCTTCAAAACAATAAATTTCCATAGGCTAGAGGCAAACCTCATTGACCCTCCATTTGTGCCGGATCCATCAGTTGTCTATGCCAAAGATCTTGCAGACATTGCTGACTTCTCCGAAGTACGAGGAATTGAGTTTGATGATAAAGATAAGAAGTTCTTCAAAAAGTTTGCAACAGGAGCTGTCTCTATACCCTGGCAGGAAGAAATTATTGAAACAGGACTGTTTGAAGAACTGAATGATCCTAACAGAGTAGATTCTGGGGGCTACGCAAATGGAGGTGAAGCTAAGTCAGGAGTTTGTTCGTTGTTGTAAATATCACATCATGAGGAAGAGTAGAAACCACCCCAGAACTTCCCATATTTTTACACTGTCTCAGAAGCTCAGTTTGTCTGTTTAAGAAGAAACAAACAGTGTAATATGACATTGACAGGGTATGTAGGACCACAAGCTGTATAGACTGTGTTATTTTCCTTTGTCCTAGCAAAGGAGATGATATTTTTATTTTATTGGAAACTTATCAAAATGAAGAACTGTGTGTCTCTAAGAAACTTAGAATGATAGAAATTCAGAAATATCAAAAGCAGTAGTAGTGTGAAGAGGCAACCCCTTTTGAAAATGACTGGCTCTACCATTTTGAATACAATCATTTCTTGGTTTCCTTTCTATTTTCTTATTTCTACTAATGTTTCGTCTTTGTTCTACAGTTTCCAGCAATTTTTTTTTTAATTTTTAGGTAATATTCTCAGTCAGACAATGCACCTCATATTTTACATCAAACTTGGAATCTTATTGGTTAGCCAGTCTGTCTGTTATTTTCTTAAATTCTATTAGGTTTTGGAGGGTTAGATCGTAATATGTCCAAATTGTCATAAAATGTAAAAAGCTTTACAAATGACTAGGAAATAGAACTGACAGGATCCAGTTCTTTTCAAAGTTGACTTTAATAGAGTGAAGATAAGATTGCACCAATTTAATTGAATAAAGCATTTATTTATTATTATTAATCGTATTTTTTAAGTGATAACACCATACACAAAGAATATGTTTCTATATGAATACAAATTCTTTTTGACAATGGATTATCACATTTCCTGATAATATTTCTGTATTTTGTGATTAATGTAGTTTAAGTTAAACTAGAAATAGACCAAAATAGCTTGAAACTGGCTTTTTACAAGAAATGCATTTCAGTGTAATAAAAATGTTAATTCAGTAGTCACAAATATTAAATACATTATACTATTAAGTGCTGTAATGTTGGAAAGGCTGTGTATGTAAATTAACACCTTAATCCGCAGACATTCATCGAGTCTTACACAAACTTTGATGTATTTGTTTGATTTTTCAAGTTTTTGGCAACTTAATTTAATTAATCAGGAACATTTCTGCCTTGCCGTTGCTGTAGTGTTTACTCCTAAGTTGCATCCTACTGATTATCTCTGTCAAGAAGAAAATAGATGGTGGTAGTTTGCAACAATTTTTAAAACTAATTCTGGATGCTGATTACTCTCCTGTACCTTTCGTAATTGCCATCGGCTGAAGTGGAAGTCAAAAATGCTCCATTTCTTGGTGTCCTGGAGGCTGCTGACACCCTGCCCCGTTTTTCATAGAGCAAACCTCCGACTAAACGCAAAGAAATCGTTTATATAGACATCAGGGTTGAACTCCTACACTTGTTTTAAAAGAGGAACAACAAAAGATAATGCTGTCATTTACAGTCACATCTGTCATGTACAACATATAGCTTTCATGATTATTGATAATCTAATAGCTCATTCCAAATTTTGCAGTAGTTAAACAGTCTTTAGTTTTAAATATTTTTAGATGATTTAGTCACAACTAAATAATACATTGTATTGTTCTTCATTTTTGTATAAAGATGACTAAGCAGAAGAAGAACTGTTCCTTTTTTTCCTTTTAAATTTGCTTCTCCAGTTCTTTATATATTTAACATTTCAACTGAAAATCATGAAAACCGGTGTTACTTAGGATTAGTGGGTAGTTCTGTTAATGAATTGTTATGAGCATATAATTGTGCACATTTTGAGGGGAGACTTTTTATCAAATAGTTTTAAACAATATAGGCTAAGTTATGGCTTGGGCTTTTAATATGTTGAGAAGGATGATCCTAAAAGATTGTGAAAAGCAAAGGAGGTTGAGAGGAAAGGTAGTCCTGTGGTTCTATTGCAGAATTAGGAAAGTGGTTCCACTGTTGACATCTAGTGATTATATTTCTYTCTGCTTCCATCTTTAGAAACTCTCACAGAGTGGTATTAGGCTAATATATTTAATAATTTCAGAATCCCAGATATAAAACTTTATTATATGTCCTTGTCGGCAAACAAAACTATTAGAGCTAGTAGAGGCCCGTTAGAGCTAGCGGCATTGAACTTTTGTCCTAAATTGGTGTACTTTTTAAATCCACAGAAATGCCATTTCACAAATCCTCCAGAGCCATAAAGCAGGACTCTGAAATGGCTATATGTTTTCTAGCACATAACTGATTTTCTGGTATACACATGTTCCCATGTGGAAAGAAGTTATGTATAGAAAGAACCAGTATTTTATGCCGTGTTAAAATCATATATCCCCTATAATACCAGGTGTTGCAAGTCTGGGTTTTTCAAAATGTATTGCAATACTGAGAAGTGAGCATAACGAGATATTATATGTGCATAAAATTAGGTTATTTACTTTTAGAAATGTTATAGTGTCAATAAACCCCAGTAAGATGTATATCAGTGATCTATTATGAGCTATTAAGTGTTCCATGAATCATTCAAAGAAGCACACCAGTGGTCTGATTCTGATAATGCACAGTCTGGCACAGTGTATTACAGAGGAGAAAATGTATTAGTTTGACATTATTGGTTTTAATTTTCTAAAATTCTCTATTTCAGAGACATGGACAACTTGTATTTCCACTATGAAGAGACAGATAGAGCAGAGCAAAGGTTACAGATGTATTTCTGTTAGCATTTTCAATGCATTTTTTAAAAATTAATTTCAACTTCTTTTAAGGAATCTGTGAAATGCTCGGGTCTTTTCTTCTTCCTGCCACTGTCAAGTTCCTTGCTACACTTTTTTTAACATCTTGCTTCACCTTAAAGAAACAGAGCCAGGAATCCTAAAAGGTTTGTGCCTATGGTGAATTGTCCTGTTGAATCCAATGACGCTACTCACGTGAGTAAAATTAAATGCATGTGTAAGTATGCAAGATCAGGGCCTAATTCAAAAGTGTTGATGAAGTCACTAGATGTTTATAATAGAAAATGAGAGATGAAGTTGTGGGAGGAGAATAATCTTGTGGTTGTGGGATACTTAAGTGCTTGTGGTGAAAGAAAATTATGTAACTTGTAACAGCTCTTCCTTCCTTTTAGCTGTTTTGCTCTTTCCCCCTTTGCCAGCTTTGTGGCGCCTCACTTGCCTACTTCTTTTTAAGGCAGATAAGATGCATTCAAGTGTTAATCTAATCTAAAAAACTAAATTGTGAACTCTATTGCATTAAATGCCATCTGTGAAAGGCTACAGAGTGCCCTGGCCACCCTGCAGTGATTGGCCTTACAGTGCTGTATAGGGAAAATGGTGCTGTCTTTCCTGCTCTGTTTTACTTAGTACTGATATGAGAAGTACTTGACTATTTTAATGGAAGTAGGCTGAAATGCGAGATTCTTAATGACTTGAAATCTGTTCTTGTAAGAACATCATTTAAACTACCTTAGCCAACATTCAAGGAAGGCTGCTGGCATGGAGAGAAAAGCTTTCCGTTGTTTCTCAAGTCTAAATTTTCTTTGACACCCTCCCCATTACCTTTACTTTTAGCCCACTGATCTCACTGAGCACAAAGAAACAAAATGAGTATTAGTTTTAACATAACAAATTCATTGTCCATAGGGATTATTTATCAGTGGCAGTAAAACTCTAGGTGTGCACCATCAGTTAGTTGTATCATTGCAAAGGCTAAATTAGTCTATAAATACCTTGTGTTTGGCAAGTAGTTCACCTTTCTATTTTAATATGAAATGGATTTAGTAATTTGAACCTGCATGGAATTTCCACGCTATCAGCGTCAGGTATTGGCTTCATGTAAAGTCAAGAGCCTCTGAGCAAATCTAATTCTTGAGACAGTTATTTCTTTAACCATAAACAAATGTCAGTGTGGAAAGCAAAATGGAACTTAGATGAGATATCCAATTAGAGCATGTAATTATGCAGTATAGCCATAAATGTTGCATGGTTTTATATAGTTTTAATATCAACATTGTTTTTTAGAAATAAAAAGTTCTTAATACTATATTGAGATTACTGCTGCTTTCACTGCTTCCTGATATTAATATTCATATATAAGATTAAGATAAATAAGTATGCTTATCTCATTTACCTTAAAAATATAAATACCTTCTTTTATGCTATGCTAATTTTGTGCAATTTATCATTAGATTTTTAATGTAAAAATATTTAAATTCCTTGAATCTATCTATGCAGTATACAATTGTAAAAATTAATTTTAATTATGCACAGTGGCTTTTCCCTAAAATAGGATTTAAATTAAGTGTTAAGATGTCAGCAACTATGGCTCATATCACCACAGAATCGCTTAAGATCCTACAGCTTTGGTGGGTTTTGCTAAAAGAAAAGTATACATTTTTTCAAATGAGAAACATCAATTTTGAAATCTATGGATATCAGAAATTAGTGGCTTTTTATATTAGAAATAGACCTATAACTTATAATGTTAGGGGTAATGGCCACCTGTGATCATTTTTGCTTAGGGAGTACATTTGAAACATTGCATATGATAGCCTTGGGGAGCTTCCCGGGCACATTAAAGAATGCATGGACATCAACTGAAACAGATTCAATTAAACATGCTTTTTTTTATAATTAGGCTTTGCATTATTACAGCAAATAATTCTAGACATAGTATCTCATTTTAAAAGTAGTGAGACAAAAAGGTGAATGTTTCTTGGGAAATCATTGTTTAGGATTTCTCTGACTTTCATTTATATAACTGCCTGAACCTGAGCAGAGCTAATAAAAAGTTCTTGCTGGTTAGCCCTTGGCACTCGCAGAAGTGTAAATAAACACTCGGCACACGTGGGAGCGGAAGTCTGTTAGGCGGCGCTGGCCTGGGAAGGACGAAGAGCGAGAACGCAGAGGGTGTCACTGTGTCTCTTGCAATGCAAATACCTGAATCCGTGGGAAAAGTGCAAACAGCTGGTGACAAGTGTCTGTAGAACCATTCACGCCATTCTCCTGAGTTCATTTCCTTTATGTGAAATGGTAGTTGTTCTTTCATTTCTCTCCACATCTGTATCCTCTCCTCGCACTGTCAGAAGGCTGACAAAATTCTGAATGAAGCCACTTTACCATTCAGGGGAACTTAGTGTTAATTCTATAGCTTGGGCAGACAAAAGGTGTCAAAAAGAATAGCTGTCAGCACCAATTACCTTACTCCAAATGGTGAAAGGCTTTGGGGGGAAAAAAAAAGCATGGGAAAAACCATGAATCTCTTTGAAAGGGCTTCTGGGTATATTAGTTCTGTTCCTTTTCCTCTGACAACTTTGGGGCAACTGCAGTGGTTAATTCCTCCCTTTTCCCCTGACCAAGTGCAAGCATAGTCAATTTAACACAATTAGTTATTTAGTCCTGTTTAGTCCTGGCTGTTTATCCATGCTGATATGGATATGATGATCTGAGCATTGTTAGTAGGGCAATTATTTTGTAGGTGTTTTGTTTTCTGATTACACCAACATAGTGCTATTACAATGTTTGGTAGAAGGGCTTATGGAGAATGAAGGTTTTCATTTTTCTTCAGTACACAAGCATTACTGTAAGCTAAACATAACTAATTAATTTTAACATGTATTTTATCAGATTTCTTTCTTAGCAAACCTACATGTTGGCCTATATGATTCATTCGAGTTGTTCTGACAGTTGCATTTTACAGAGTGGAAAGATACAGCAAGGCTGAATCACACACTGAATGCACATCCTTATGATGGGAGTTCCTCATAATGAATGTTTCTGTGATTCATGTTTTTATAAAGAATGTCAAAGGGATGACCATAGATATATCAGATGTCATAACTTGTAGCTCATTTAACAATAGTAGAGTAACAGTTTAAAAAAACAGCTATTGAAAAGGAATGTTCAGTTATGTTTGCTTGGCAAGACTGCATGCAAACATGACATAGGATGTGCTAGACATGCCTCGTGACTCTTGAATCACTGGAGTAAAAGGTCTACTGCAAGTAACAACAGATTCGTTGTTAAACAATCCTGTCAGCAAACACTCCTACAGAAGTATGTAATAATCTGACCAAACACCTTTTGAACACTAATGAAAGCTTTCTTTCGACTACATTGGCAGCCTGCAGCATTTAGTTACATGTCAGTCTATGGAGCTGCACTGATATAACTACAGAGATAAATTGTTCCAGTATCCTGGACCTCTAAGGAAGAGGCAGAGCAGAGCGTATCACTGTAGTGGCTGCTTTTGGGGGCTGGAGCCTGCTTCTGGTGTCGTCAGGGTGTGAGTCAGAAGTGGCTTCAGTGATAGGAAAGTGGGGAAAAAGAAGATGGAGAAAAAGTCATGTTGCATGATGCATTGCGTTGGTTCAGTCCAACTGGTCGGGAACTACTTGGCTAGATCAGATGACAGTAGAGCTTTACCTTGATAGAAAGGGAGAGAAATGATCAGAGTGGAACCAGTGAGATAACATCTGCACAAACCAAATAGGGAGGCCACGAAAGTGTTCCTGCTTGTGCACTTCCTTGTATGAAAGAATTCAGCTCATAAGTTTGGATGATTTTGGCATTATCAGTAATAGTGGTAACATCATGATTATCATGAAGCACCACCAGCACCAATCATAGATTTAACCTGTTTTTCTGTAATAAACTGGAGATGCCTAAATTACAAACAAGTCAGAAAGGATTTTGCTTCTCTTCGCAGAACTTAATATCAACAGGATACTATGAACAACAGGAGGAAACAGTCTGCTGAGCTCATAAAGACATTTGACAGAATAGTAAACTCAAATACAGTGTTTTATTTGTAAGTCTGTTTTATTCTATCCTAATTAAGCAAGAATCATATATGAAGCTGGACTGAAAACAGTCATTAGGGGAAGAAATTTATGCTGACTAATACAGGAAATTTTTCTTTTTGTTCTTTTCAATATATCTGTTTCCTCCCTCCCTCCAGACTAACTGGTATACTATTCCCCTTAGGACTGATATATTAATGCATTTCTAGGGACAGATGAGGGACCATTTTTGACCACAAAACCACTGCTGAGTTGGTAAAAACAGCTGCCTTGAAAATGTAATGAGAGATCACAATTAACTTTTAGGACTGGTGGCCAACAAGGTAGAAAATATGAAAACAGGATATATTGAAATTTAGGTCATAGTTTAAAGAATATTTTTTTAAGCAACAGAAAAGAGGGGCTGGTTTTAACTCAGATCAGTTCCTTAGTACACTTTGCTGCACAGGTCTGCAAATAAATTATATCAGTGGTGCAGACTATTTAAATCAGCATCCTCTTGGAAAGAAATATTCATTCTGATATTAACTAAGGTTCAAGGAAACTGGTTTAAGCACCCTGCTGCCCAAAGTGAAGGCAAGGACTTAATTCTGGATATTTGATTAAGGCAGGTTGGCTGTGCTGCCAGCACCAAATACAAGTATGTAAACTTCTGCTTTCCCACACTAACATACTGATAATGAGAAATGATGGTGCTGAAATCTGAGACCCAGCATCAAACTAATGGAGCTGTCAGGCCACACTTGCATAAAAAATTTACGTACAAGGCCTAGCATTAAAAAGGGTGACCTTTCTGAGAGGCTGTGAAAAGGTTGCTTAAAGATTTACATAGGTATTATATTTACATTGTATTTACATAGATGTAGATACTCAGATCTGTTTTTGTTTAATAAACAGTACAAGTAACAATATTCTCATCACTGCTTTTAAGAATTTTGTATTCTTAAGAAGTCTTAATATTTAGAAAAATAATAAAATAAAAATGTAGACAGTTCTGAATTATTTTCTATAGCTGTACAACTACAGCTGCATCTGCACTACAGATGCAGTTGTGCATCTATAGATTTACAGCTGCATCTTTTTATCCTATTTGGAGCAAGAAATTAGAAAACCTGCTCTGTAGGAAAAGGCAAAGAAAAGACACTTTACATACTTCTCAAAATAATCCCTAAATTTTCTAATACCACCTGAGAACCAGTAGTTCATCATGCTTTGCTCTCAGTGTAGCAGTTCCCTTAATGAGAGCTCTTCTCTGTTAAATTAAGCAATGGACAACTATTCAAATACTGTTTTTCCTGAATTTCCCCAGCTGATTTTTCTCATTTCTGTGAACATTTTTTTCTCTCCCCCATCTTCCTGTATCAGTACTGAATCAAAACATTATATTCTTTTTATGTGATTGGAAATGTGGTCACAGATAGATGCTAGGTGAAAGGCCACTAACTCATGAATTCAAGCTGATCCAGGGCCTCCTGGCTGTGAGAACTAAAACTGAACTCTTATAAATTCAGTCTTACTTCAGACTCCTTTTTCACCAGTTCTAGGCGGGGAAGGAATAAAGAAATGTATAATCTGTTCAGAATTTTCCATGCGCCTTTTACAGAGAATAGTGGATCAAGTGTTTTAAACAAAGAAAGGAAGGAAACTTTGATTTCTTGCCAACCGATTGAAACCTCCTGATCTCTTACCAAGCTAGTTTATCTTGCTGCCAACAAACAGTTTCCTCACCTTAAACAGCTCCTTCCCATCTGGTAAGCTAACAGCAGTGGGGAAACAGGCAGTACAGAACTGCAACACTAAGAATTTGCTCAATTTTATGTACGGACTGATGCACTTTCAAATTTAAATATAGACCAGAAAATGCACACGGTTCCAGGTCTGGGGTGCTCCCAGATGGCTCATAACAAAACTCTAACTTTTTTTCTCTTAAATAGATGAAAGTTGCTGTTTTTGTGAATGTTGATCTCCTACTGCACAAAAGGCATTTAAATGCCTTTGCTATTGAATAGGATCTGACCCTGATTTTCAGCATTTCATGTGTTCTATTCCTTCAGAAAATGTTAAGAGATTTCCTGAATGTAAGAAATTGAACTCCTCCTCTGAAGTGATTGAAAAAGAAAAGTTAGCTGCATTGAATGTACCAGTGCTGAAACTTGGCCTTCCCCAGGAATTGATGATTTAGTTATGATACAGTTTATACCATATCTGCAGTGTTTATGTTACTGATTTTAGAGCAATCGCTAAGTAGATGTGGACTATAAATCAAAGGTATAGCAAATTCATAGATATTCTGATTATCTTTTTTCAGTGAGAAGGAGATGACAGAGATGTTTGACAAAGCCTGAACTCAAAGGAAGACTTGCCATGGATTGCAGTAGTGTGAGGTTTTTAGCCTTTATTATGCTAATAAGCAAGAGAGCAGACATATGTGATTAAATTATCTTCTGTGTAGCTGAAGAGCATAAATCCAATGCACCCCTTGAGTCCTTTGTCTCCAATCATATACATGCAAGACTAATTAATTGAGGCATTAATCAGCTGCAGGTATGTAGTCCTTAGTTTAGAACTAAGTAAGTAGGCAGATTTTTTTTAATATGAGAATTATGAATTAAAACAATGGAAATCATTGCATTTGAGGGGAAGAATTTGTAATTTGTGGTCTGTATTGGTAAACAGCCTCCAGTTTCTGTCTACTCTGTCCATGAGTTTCAGGTAGCTCTTCTGTGACCCTTGATTTTTCTGGATAGACACAAAGATAACTTGTTTTTATGGATTCCATGGAAAGCCACAGCTCCAGTCTGTAAACCGTTGTTCTGAAATGACCCTGATCTTGACATTATCTGAGAAATAAACATTTTAAAATCAGTTTAAGACAGGATATACAGGCTGTAAATCTTCATTTTAATCAGGAATGGCAGCAAATGCATTAATTGTGTTTTGTTCCTGTAATCTTCCGGTAAGAAAAAAAATAGACTCATTCTGTAAAGGCTATTATTTTAAATGAACAATGAATTTTTTTTTACAATAGCAAGCAAGGAAACGCTATTTGAGTCTTTTGTTTATTGAGCTAGGAAATACATTCTAATTTATAGTAAACCAGGTCAACAATTCTTTTTTGAGCTTCATTTATAGCTATCTGTATCACCTGTAGCTATCAGATTGCAATTAATGCTTCTGCGAGGAGGCCTGATAAATAAGAGAATGAAGAAATAATGTTTCAGACTTTGACATATATCTTTGGGCCACGCAGATGGTATGAAAATAGTGGGACTGTTTAGAATAAGTTAATTTATTTTCCAACAATAAGTGAATAACACTTATGTAGACTACAATCATAAAGTTAAAGCTAGAGTGCCTAACTTAACCCTGCATTCCTGTGTACTACGTTATCTGCAATTAAGTTTTTTGTATTGCTCTCTAGAGGGATGGTTTAGCTATCAATTTTTTGGTTGCTCAGCATACAATGTAAAGGTCCACCCATAACACTTTGTATAGTTTTCTGATTTCTAATGAAAATACAAATGTTTTTGTCAACTTAAAGGGCTTTTATTTCATATAAAGAAGCAAAGCAATATGGAGAGAGATTCTTGCACAGCTTGGGAGCACATGTACTCAGTAGAACTAAATGAAAATCTTTTTATTACAAGAGTCTCTATGATCACAGATTCATATCTGTATAATTCTAAGTGATACCCTAAGGATTTTTTGAAGGCTATTCTGCTGCTGCAAGTTCAGACAACAGCATTTTTATTTAATTTGTGCTTAATAGCAACCTTTTTTTAGAGCAGGGAACAGTTTTATGACAGAGAAACTTAGAAAAACTATTTTTAACTATACAATAAGAAATGTCTTTAGGATTGCACATACACTTATACAAAAGCATAGTCCATGTTTTCTTATTTGAGCAACAGCCATGAGCTGTGAAAAGAATACCTAACGTTTCCAGATGCAAAAGGATTTATTCTGAAATAAATATTCCCCTCCCCACTGTGCCTTACTGGGTGAATCCTTCTACTCCGTTTTGCCTTCCTTTTGAGTAACTTTCAGCTGCCTCCTAATCTGTACATGCTTTACACAACTCCCCATGTGGTTCCTAGGAAAACATCCTTATTTCTGCATTTAGGTCTGAGTCTTTTCTCTGCTGCAAGCAAACCCTTTTGCTCATTTCAGCCTTCCTGCCTGCAGCAGGCTCCCTGCTGGCCCTGTCTCTGCCTGCCCTCCCCTCCCTCCGTGCCAGCCAGGCTCCTCCAGAAAGCTTCGGCAGCTCCCCTCTCCTAAGGTGGCTGCAATCAGGATAAGGGGAAAGGTAGYCTACCGCACTGCTGCCAACACTATGTAGAACAAAGTATGCAGAATCTACACATAAACCAGAAATGTAAAAGAATAAAAGCAATACAATCGTTGTCCCATTGTAAGCATCATTAACTCTTCAGTGGTATTTTTCCATGTAAATTTTAATTGCAGTGTAAGAAATCTGCCCAAAGCATGATTAAAATGGAAAGACGATGATAAAATTAATAAAAGATTACTCACAGCTCTGTAAATAAATGCCATGCAGGAAATTGAAATTAAGGATTTTTGCAGCAAGATACAAACTTTTGCCAGGTTCATCACTGAGGTTTGTAAACGGGGTTTTGTGTCTTTCCATTACCGAAATGACACTAATGGTAAAACCTGAATCCAGACTGACTTCGGTTAAGTCCAGAAGTTCTTAGATCTGTGTCTGAGAACGCAGTTTAAGAATAATTACTGACTGTTCCCTATACAGGGTAAACAGTTCACACACCTAAATACTGAGTTTCCAAATATTTTTCTTTCAGTTTGTTTCAGGGTATTTATATGTAGATAAGCATATCTAGATAAGATGGATTGGGTTTACATCTTCCTGGTAGTTTTAATTCTTAATGATTAAGTGAATAGGCACAATTTAATATAAAAATTCAAAACCAAGCCTCATTCTAAGAATGCTTTAAAATAGAGAATGCTCCATTTACAAACATGTACTATAGCTGCCCTACTTAGACTTCACTGTGGGTAGTGATATAATTGCTTATTTAGGATACTAACAAAAATCTGCTCTCTTTATGATCCATCTTAACCACTTGAAAATTGCCAAAGAGGAGGGAAACAGGCATTTCATGGCCAAGCTTAAGGCAGATATTTAATGTTTCCTGGTGTTGTATTTATTTGATCATTGTTTTGGAGAAAAGATAATGATTTCTTAAATCTACTGCATAGCATACATTGTGTTAAGAACATGAAATCTTTGCTTGTTGTCCTCCAAAACAACCTATGCAATACCATTTCTTCTTGAGTGACTACAGTGTTTTATATGTGATTAACTCAGGTTACAAACAGGTTTTTTTGCTGTGTTGCACAGAGCAACACCAGTTGTTCCTCTCTAATATTGGTATTAATAACTTTTTTTCTGTGTGTTAAATTTCAGTAATCCAACTTGACATGAAGTGCAAGGTTAGTCACTTTACTGCAGCCTTGAAACTACAGTGCAGTGCAACGACCAACTATGCTCAGTATGTGGTTAAACACTAAGAATATAGCACTGGGCTTTATAGCACATAGGACATGCAGTTCTTCCATCAGCTTCATAAATCATTCTCCATGCAGTGAAACTGCATTTTCTGGCAGAAATCACAACCAAATTTGCTCCTGAGGATGACTGTAAGTACTTTGCTTGTATTATGGAAGTATAAAAAAAAAAATCAATTTCTATGGCCCTAATTTGTGAACAAATAGATCTCCTAGATAAAATCAGTATATCTCAGACTGAACATTATCATGTGCAATTATGTTTGCACGCAGCTACACAAATGGGTTTTTATTGTAAATGATCTTCTCTTTGTTCTGTTAGGAAACAATTTAGCAAATAAATAAAAAATGAAGATTGATGGTATTACACCAACAAAGTGTACCATTACAATTGCAGCAGGGGAAAACTGCAGTAAAAAACAGTATGTAGAACATTTAAGTCTATTTTTTGCTACTCAGACTTTTTTTGGAGTTTAAGATTTTCTCATAGGCTCTGTGACTATAACAGACTACATTTTGACAGGGTTTTCTTTCCCTTTTTCAGTGGACTGAACCCTGCTCCTCCTCCTCTTTAAGTACTTCTCCCGTATGCGTGGTATCCCCGAAGGCAGTACAAGGGAACAGCGTGGGGAGAAGACACAGCAGTTTTTACCAACTCTGAGCACTTGAGTGTGGGTTTTTGTTATTTTTATCTGAAGTATGAATCTCAAAAACTTTTCCTGAGCCACTTCATGTTTAAAAATTTGTATTCTGCCATCATCTGGTAGACACCACTGCTGCCCTTAAAATATATAGAGATCAGCTAAAACTCCTGGTTTAAGTATATTTTTCTTGCAAAGGATGGCATCTGGAACTGGGATGCAGAGTGAACATTTTTAGATTGTATTATGATTAGGAAGCACTGGTAAGGGAGGTGTGTCATATGTGCTTGTTCTAACATGAGAAAAGTTGAAAAATGCAATTTTAAATTTTTTAGAATCTTTATTTGTGGCACTTTTGGGAAAATCCAGTAGCACATACTGGGAATTAAACCTGCAGGAGTCTGCACAATCAGAAGAAATGGGAATATGAATCCTGTGTAACTTTGTGAATTTAAATTATTTCTATAGTATTTGTTTATAAAACTATTTTATAAACTACAAAGTATATACCGCTTTTTTCAAAGACATAGATAGTTAAAACCCAACAAAAACCATTTGCAGAGAGGTTATGATTTGGTTTAAAATTATTTAATAATTTGCTGTAACTGTAGTGTACTCTCTTACAAAAAATGCTGTAAAAAGTCAGACCAAAAATAGAGTAATCTTAGAATTCCCATCCATTCAGAATGGAAAAAAAACCCCTGACTCTCATTTTCCATTTTCAAAAGTTCTCTTTTTCTTAAACTTCCTCTTGCATAATCACATAAATAAGCAGACTGACTGCTTAACATAAAAAGTTAACATTATCTTAATTTGTGAGCTTTGCGAATCTGTGTGAGCATTCCACTATTTTGCTTACTATATTGAACATTATTTGTGGTTAATCAAAGATGAAGGTTCTCAGCCTGAAACAAATCTAACCCTCCTGGAGTGGCAGAAGTATTCCCAAAGAGTTAGTAAATAACTCTGATGACTACATTAGTCAAGTGCTGTTCTCCTATACCAGCTGGTTAAATATTTTACTGATTTTAGTTTGAGGCAGCCATTAGCAAGGTGTATGTATGTGATGTATACTATTTAGTTTAGGAAGTAAAATAAAACATACCCCAAACTAGCAGGTTATAATATAATTCGTAACAGTTAAAGGAATAGTATATGGCAATGGTTTATATAATACAGTGAACTTTCTGCTAAACAGTACCTAAAAGCTATCTTGCTTTATTTTTTTAGCTGATGTATGTTGAGAAGGACTAATAATAGGCTTTATGAATCACAAGCATTCATTAAGTAAGCCAACAGATGTTTTAAAAACGTAACAGTTGACATCTAGATTGTTTCAAGTGAACATGGAAATTAGCATGTTTGAAATATAAATAGTAAATCTTTAAAAAATATTATGATGATATGCTGCTAAATATTTAAGATCTTTTATTCTATGCAAATACAGCATGTCAATTACTGTATTAGAGAAAACATCTGTCAAAATCAACCTTGAACCTATCTTCTGGGTTTTGAAATGCATCTGGAATGCTTGACCCCCTCACAATAGTCCCAAGGGAAAAATGGGAACGTCTCAGCCATGTGTGTTTACTCAGGAAGGCACAGTTTAGGCATAGCATTTGGTTTTCAATAAAAAGCTTTTTACTCAGTTTTCCAGCTGGCTTGATATGGGTACAATTAAATCAAATGATTTGTTCAAGATCACTAAGTGAATTACTGACTTGACTGGGAGAAGAAAGTTGGACTGGGAAAACTGAAAATACTAGTTCCCATCACAAAACAATTTCTCAGTAGCATTTAAGTAAATTAGAGGGATAACCTATTGTATTTCACAATGATATGCACAAAGTACCCGCATTGTATGGACTAAATTTACATCAATAGGGAATTTTAGGTGCAGAAGGAAAACCGAATAAAAATTAACACTTTCATGTGATAGGTATCTAGTCAGGCATACCAGATGAAAACAGAAAAAGTTAGATGAAAATTTCTCCTCCAAAGCTATATTTTAATATATATATATATATATATATCACTTTTACAGGGAGAGTTTGGTTGTATTATGAGTCTTTCTTGCTTGTATTTAACCATTTATTAACCAACCTGTGTGAACTATAATTCTAGGATTTTTCTAATTTACAGGTGTCCGAAGTTGGTTTGTGGGTTTTTTTTGCTTAACTATCTTTTTATTTTACATTTTTTAACACCCTAGAGACATGTCAATGCTGTCATGAGACTGACATGTTGGTATTATACCACGATGTTTATCAGTAAGATTAGATTCATGCCAATGACTTTTGCCTGTTGCATGCACAGATTACTGATAAGAGTAATAAGTTTTCATCTTCTGTGATGACAGAAAGGAATTAGACATGCACACTGGCTCGTAATCAGCTTCACAAAATTTGCTGATATGTATTTACTGGTAGTAGAGGAACAGTGAAATTTGCCAGTTTTAAAATTAGTTTTGGGTTTTGAACGTGACCATGCTCCAGTGAGGGGAGAGATTTCAGCAGTTCTCTCTACCCCTTCCTTTTTTCCCAACCCTACCTCCCCTCTCCCAAGCCTCTCATTCCCTCCAGCCTTGATTTTTCACCAGTTTTTCATGTTTCCAGACTCTTCATTTCAGCCTCAGTCTCCTGGCTTAGCCAGTGCTGGTTTCTCCTTGGCTTTCTGCCCGAGTCCCCTGCTGATCTCAGGATGTGGTTCTGCCAACCTAATTGTGGGCTGCTACAGAAAGGGGTAATCCCACCCCTCCTGCTACCTCCCTTGGTCTCCGCTGCGAGCCAATTCGGGGAGCTAAACCTGGATGCTTAGTTTTCTTCCAGTTCTGCTCTGAGTCRGGTCATTATGGGGTAAAATGAACACCAATGCTAAAAATCACAAGCAGATTTGGAGAGGAGAGTGGAATAGCAAGGAGGGACTCCCTCTTTTAGCAGCAGCTCACAGTTACATTAATTTCATCATCAAACTGCATCTTCAGCCCCAGTCTCTTGACTCAGCCTTTCCTGTTCTTCATCTTAACTCGTTGGCCTCTCTCCTTCCCGGCTCCCCGTTTGCCCCTGCCCTCCCTGCTCCCGTTCCAGACCTGCATCAGCTACCGCCGGCCATCTCGCCCAGCTCCTTCCTCCACCGCGGTTTGTGTGCTTTGCTGGCCCACCGTAGGCAGAGGTTGTCAGTTACAGTACCTGGGGTCCCTCACTCAATTGCTTTTGACAAAATATTAGCTAAAAATGGGAGAAGAATATTTCATCAATTAAGACAGATACTTTGTATTTATAAACCTCCTCAAACCAGTTTTAGTTGCTTAGGAGGCACTTTTACTTATCCATGTAAAGATTCTGTAAGTTAGCTCTGGCTGCATGTGTTACAAAATGGCTAAAAAATCCAATAGTTCTGGAGTGAAATTCCCACAAATTGAGCTTTCTTCATTTCAAGCCCTTTGTATTAAAAATAGGCAGTGAAATAGTTTTCAACAATAGTTAGGGGCTCTTTTTTCCTACTGTAAACAAATGCTGAATATCTGGGCAAAAGCCTCCTCTGCGTAATGTGAGTCAACTCCCATTGACTTAACAGGGGTTGTCGTGCTATATATGAGAGCAGAATCTTGTCTCTGTGAATAAAGGAGTTTTTTCAAGAGTGAGGGGACTCTACACAATGAATGCATTTTTAGCAGCCATTTCTGATTCATTGGCAGGCTACCAGACACAAGAACTGTTTCTGTAGTCTTTTTACTCTCACAATGACAGACATTTTCTTTTTCATTTTTAGTGGGAAGTCTTTTGTGGTTTTTTTAACTCATGAAAATGTATGTCTTATGTTTCTTGGAATTTTGTACAATGAAGTATAAAGTATTTCTCAATCATAATATTTATGAAGTTGGTCCTTCCTGAGTTTATCATGAATCCTTGAGTTCCAGTTTTAAACTGAGCTAAGGATAAAGAAGCAGACTGGAGTCTAGCTCATGCACATGTCTCTTGCAGTTCAAAAGTTGCCTTGGAACCAGGTTGGACAGACCCTGTGAAAGCCACAGCAGCCACGGGGAGCCTCCCAGTGATGCCAGAATTGTGTTTTGATGTGGTCCACCGTAGACTGACACCCAGGAAAGGGATGGGTGGCTTTCTAGTCATTGGGAATCCTCTGATGGGCCAACGTGACATCCCCCTTAGCAACACAAAGGAAATTTATCTCAGGCTAAAGAACTGTCCTCTGTAGAGTCTTCTGTGCTGTTACCTATAGCAGTCTTGCTTCCTATCATATTTTATATTCTTCCCAGAATTGTGCATTTAAAAAAAAAAAAACTTAGCAAGTATCTTATATACAACTAATATATTAAATGGTTGGGATTTTGTGTTGCATGGTTTACATTTTTTATATCATCATACATTATTTTCTTGATAGTCAAGGTGATTTTCTTCTCCATTGTGCTTTTGAAAATATATTACTAATTACGCTGTTACAAAGATCAGCAGTGTAGATAAAAACTGCCTTTCCAGAGAAATAGAAAATGTATAATCTGAAGACCATTCTTAGTGCTGAAAGGCATATGGGGTGATGAGTCTAAACTGAAGCTGGGGTGACATAAAGTGAACCTAAACCTGACAATCATTAGACATCTGTATTCAGAACAACCAGTGTTGCTTGTTCATTTCTCTTTGTGGAGCCCAACCAAGTATTTCAGTAACCGTCTGACTGAATGTGGGCAAAATCCCCGTGGTCAGTGGAGACAATTGGTCTTACTTTCTGGACAGTGTCTGCAAGCAGACAGTGCTGCTTACTGGCATGGCGTATTGCATTGCGAGGTTGTCTGAGAGTAAGCAAAATCTTGCTGCCTGTCCACGCAAAACTGGATTTCTTCAAAAGCTGAATTAAAACCTATATTTAAAAAGGATATCTAATCTCATTTTTAAACCCCAAGCAAAGGTGTACCCACTATCTCTCCTGATATAAACCATGTAAATATTTAATTGCCCTCACAGTCAGGAAATGTCAACATTAGGTTTGTTTAGCTACAGTTTCCAACTAATGGATATCATTCTGTCTTTATCAGCAAGGTTGAAAAGGTGATACTATCAAGATCTCTTTTCTGTATGTATGTACCTACTCAGAGTAGTCAAGCCTCTTGTCAGGTTTTTCTTTCAGAAGCTGAGTAAGTTGAAATGTGTAAGCTCATCATTGTAAGGCTTGTTTTCTACTGCCTGGATCATTTTTCGGTACTCTTTGAACTTTCACTGATATTTCCACTTTCTTTCTAGTGTAAATATCAGAAGTGGATGCATTTTTTTGTAGTGTTTCTTCACCAATGTGTGTGTACAGATCTATTTTTACTTGATATGTACTTTTTTATACACGCTAGATTGCATAAACTCTTTTTGCTACAGCAATGCCTATGCTTTGCTGAAGCAATGATTCTTCCAAGTCTTTCTCGAAGCCACTGCTTTTGTAGCAATGGTCTACATAGTCCTTACACCTATATGTGCTTGCTTGCATTTGCATAGATGTATTGGGTTTAACGATGTGATTCAGATGAGTCTGTAAGAATAGTCTTTCTTCCTTGTTCACTACCACACTGGTCTTTCTATCCTCTCTAAACATTATCACCAGACTTTCTATAACCATCTAGACTACTGACACAAAATGTCTTTGGATTAAGAATCAGCATCCTGAAGGAATGCTACTAGAAACAGATCAACTCATTGATATCTCGCCACTGACAATTACATTTTGAAATGTCAGTGAGCCAGTTTTTGGTCCAGTTGTTTCCATATAAATCAGGTGTTTTTAATCAAAATGTCTTGTGGCACTAAACCAATGGCTTGGAGAAATCCAAATTTACAGCAAAAGTGCAATTACTTTTATCAGCTGGATGTTTAATTATTAAAAAAAAAAAAAGAAGCTTGTTTCTACCTGTCAGGGCCCTGAGTATACTAATAGGCCTTACTTGCCCTGCCCAGCCTCAGCTGGCCCTTGATCCCCTTCCCTTCCCTGCCCTGCCCAGGCCCAGGCCCCATCTCCACCCAGCTGGGGCATCAGTCCCTGGCCTGTGATGCTGCAGCAGTGCCAGGCTCCAGCCCTGCCACGGCCGTGATGACCCCGACCCGTCCCCGTGGCAGTGCCCGATGCCGGGGCCGGGGCTGCCCTGCTCCCTCAGGGTGGTGGGCCRGGCCCTGGCAGTGAGGCCCGGCCCTGCCCCGTGGGAGCCCCTGGCCCGTGCAGCACCCTGATGCTGTCTTGCGTGCAAGAAGGTGGTGTAGGTCTGGAAGGGACATGGACTATCAAACGCTCCCCCCTGCAGTTGCAGATAACCATGTAACAGACCGTGCTCATTGTTAATACAATTTAATGAACAGCAAAGACCAGAGTATTGATCGACATACGTGGGAATCAATGCCTAGCTAACTGGTCTGTATTTCCATAAGTCAAAACGTTTACTCTTTTTTATTCAAGTCAGGATGGGCTGCACGAGCCTGCTGATTTTGAAAATTACAGTATAATGCCATTATTATAGTCAGACTAAGGCTCTAAACTCAGGAAAGTGGAGCAGGAAAAGATTCTTGTTTTTTATGATGAGCAGACCAAAGAGTTTAAGTGGTTGCTGAATAACATGAGTTCCTCTAATATTTTATTCTACATTTTCTGTACTGGTTTGTAAATATGAATATATTTAAATTTTCAAGTTTCACTGCGTAATGTAGGGCATGCTCCTTGCCTTATAGGCAACCTGGTTGTTTTATCTGTATTAACTTCCCCAGTCTTCATATCTAGTAAACTTCAGTGTAATTGAATCAATATGGTGTTCCATCCAAAAAGATGACTATGGCATATTTTGCTGATGTATTATCCCTTAAGTGTGCAATATACCTATTTGAATAAACTAGGAGAAACAATTCAGCAAAGCGGTTGTTGGAATGGAATCCAGCCTTCTGCTTCGTGACATTTATAAGAAAAAAGAAAAATGAGAATGACTTGTTTTCGGCCTGAAATGGAATATATTAGCTGCTCAGTGCGACACAGGATAAGTAGTGAGTGATCTTTTTTTTTCTGCTATTGTTTTAGAGCAAATAGTATGATGATGTACTGTAACAGAAGAAAGGACAGAATGTTGGAATCTGACGTTCAGGAGGCAAATGGGATTATTCTGTTTTATGCTTTGTATTTCCTCCTTTCTGGCATGAATGATATTACAAACATCATAAACAAAGATTTAAACTAACCATGCTGATAAATACTTAATTCCTCTTGTTTCAGACATCTCTTATATTGTTGCTCTTACATTTTTAAGATGTAGTCTTTTCACTCAGGCTTGATCTCTGCCTTATTGACTGAATATTTTAAGAGATCCTTTGATGTAGGAGCTCTCCTGTTCGACTGAGTTTTGCAGTGCCCCTAATTAATGTTTTGGTTTGTTTTTTTTTTTTACAGTGACTGAGACTCTGTATGACAGATAATGTTAGAGCTGACCTGCAGGATGTTAGCGATGGGGCTGGCAGGGTGCAGTACCTGGCACTAAGGGTAACTCTCAGTAACAGAGGAAGAGGGGAATTTAAGGGGGAAAGCTGTTGATCCACACTAGAGAGTAAGTGGAGTCCGTCCCTCTGCTTTTAGATGAGAAATGGAAATACTTATTTTTTCTGCTGTTCTTTCTTTGACCTTTAGGAACATGAGATGGAACGAGTTTTTGAGGTCTTGTACTGAAAGAAGTCATGCTATCAATACCTCCTTTATATCATATTTACAGATACATGCTCTTTTACCAAAGGTTTTGGCATTATGGCATACTTAAAGTACCAAGATGTGAGCGGTACTTGGCTAACCTTTCTTGATTTCTTTTCTAAGATAGTTGTGCCCGAGTAACACTGCTTGCAGAGAAGCATCTCTCATCCCCCAGCGGCACTCTGGCATCAGTTCAACACCATGAAACGCAATTGCAGCACCCACTCAGCCGCGAGGCGACCAGGAGAGCAGCCGGGCATCACCCGCACGTAAACCGCCGCTGGCGCCGGGCCGCAGGCCTGGGCCGCGCCGGTCCCCAGGGCGTGTGTGTGTGTATGTGTGTGCGCCCGGGCAGCGGCGCCCGCTCAGCCGCAGCCTGCGGGGGCCGGGGCCGAGGGGCCCAAGGCGGCGGGAGCGGGGGCGGCCCCCGGCGGGCGGAGGATGCGCGCTGGTCCGCCACCGCGGGAGACTGGGCAGGGCCGGGGGCCGCAGGTGCCGCCGAGGCGCGATCTGAGGGACGATTTCCCTCCGCGGAGGCGGCCGCCGCAACGCCTGAGCCCGGCCCGCGGCGGGCAGCGCCCTGCCC
>NW_020450983.1:1425098-1459958 GCF_003343035.1 Apteryx rowi
CTGGGAGCGCGTCCCGAGCTGACTCACCCGCCCGCCTCAGTACGCAAATGCCGCAGACGGGCCCGCAGGCTCCTCCCCGCGCGGGCCGCGGGGGGCCGCGGGGGGCTGCAGCGGCCGCCGTGACGGCTTCCGGCCCGCTCCGCTCGCGCCCGCTTCCCGCGTGTCCGTGCGGGCGCCCCGCGCCCTCCGCTCCTCGGCGGCCCCGCTGCCTCCAGCGTCGCAGGAGACCGGGAATGAATGAGAGCGCGCTGCCTTTGTGCTGCTAGCCATTAGCTCCGGTCGGAGCGGGGGCAAAAGCAGCGCGCAAGTTCGGGAGCTGCCCTTCCCGATGGTCTGCAGGCGGATGATCCCCGTGCGGCGTCGTGCGATCCATTCCCCGTTAGGGCTCCTGGGCGCTTACGTTTTAAAATGGAGCTTTTAAACGAAGGTCCTCTCCAATAAAGCTTGTAAAGGCGCTGTTTATTTTCCTGCTTTCAGGTAGTCTTCCCTTTGCTTCTCTCTGAGCTGGGAAGCGTGCTATCATAATCTTTTTACTTCCAATAAAAATATTTGGATTTTCTGGGTATGTGTTCTCCTATTAAACAGTTGTATAAATGCTTAATATTAGGATGTTTCTCCAGTCCTCGTGGGACATATTTACTGACTTCAGAAAATGCTGTGTCTCCTCCCAAAACTTGGATATAGTTGGGAYACTTAATAGTTGTGCTTACAAAACCAATAAGAATCTCAGCATGGCGTAAAAGAACAAGCCAATACATCTTTGGCCTTGACACAATCTCAGTGAATACTAATGTTGAAATAGTGAGGAGGAGCCTTAAGCAGACTGTGCACGGGGTGTGCTTTCTTTGCGGTGCCAATGTCTTCCCGTCTATCAAGAGAGGGCCCTAGCTCTGACATGAGTTCTCCTCCATTCAGATGGAAATAAGAGTTTGCAAGCTACTCTGCCAGTTGAATAGCAAAGGAGAGGAAATTTCCACTATGCTGTTGTCTAGTGGTTTTTCTGTACAGGCAGGTTTCCTGAAGTGTGTGGGTTGGATGAATGGGTGTATGGATCACAGAAATCCTTTTGTGTCGTGAATGCACAGACACAGTGGGCACATTAGAAATATTTTGTAACTTTTAAGAAAATGATGTTAAAACAACTCTCTCTGTTTAAACCTATCTGGTAGTGTGAATCACTTACAATGTTACTAGTCGGTAGATAACCCTCGAAATCAATATGACTAACTTAGCTGGTAATTGATTTGCTATGTTGTTTTACAGCCAACTCACTTGATAAAAGATACTTTTCCATGTCAAACTATATATAGAATTAGATAACAGTTTGAATAATTTTACTTCATCAATTAGTTTTCTTCAGTGATTTAAGTGATTGGTGTGTGGTTAATTATTTGTATTTTCTTTACCCTTGATGTTAAGAGATGACTACTCAACAGCACTGTAAATTGTCAGCGTATTTTTAGCAGATTAAGGTTATTTGTTCTAGCTTTTCATGCTTAATGCACTGTGCTTATTTAATTTATTTACTTGCATATATAAAGGAAATCATACTTTTTGACTCTTTGGGGAGGGTTCAGTGCTTATCTGTTTTTTTCAAAAGCATATGCTTTACTTATAAGCTTATAATTTCATTAACTGGAGAATGTGCAGGGTTTGGTCTCACTTCTGCCCTTGCAGCAGTGATGTGAGTTTAGAGCGGTCTCACTAACTATTGTTCCTTTTCTGTTGCCTGTCTCCCTTTTGAAAGGTAGAGAGGTGCAAGAGAGCTCTGGTTGCCTGTGTGCTGAGCTGTGGCATCTCCAGGAGCAGCATGATAAGGAGTCAGTTGGCTCTAGTTCTTCCCTGTGTATTTCTCTTGCCTTAGCTTCCTCACAGAAATAAGATAGAAGCAGGAGAGAAATTGATAAATAACTACTTGCAGTTCCTCTATGTTTGCCTGTAGTCTGAGGTTGTCTTAGAGGCTTATCTAAATTATAACCACGAGGCAGTGGTTCTCTATGAATCTGAGTGCCATGGCTTTGGAGTGCTTATCTTTCTCTGCCACTTCTAAACCAGGATTTATAATAAGATCAAACACAAGCAGCTCCTGTTTTGTCTTGTGCTCACGTATCACATAGTGGAGGTTTGTGGCCTTTTGGAAACAGTTTGGTAAAATGCTGTACTGAGTCTTCCCTTGCTTTAAGAAATGACTAGAGATTTTTACTTTGCAGACTCGTGAGTGATGATTCAATTTGAATCTCTCACAAATTGGTATCCAGATGTAGTAGTTTTCAAACTGTATTAATGGTGTCATTAAATTGGGTAATACAATAGGAAAAAAATTATTATTACACTTTGAATTGTCTGGCATAATCAAATGTATTAAAGATATAGAAAGTATTGGAAGAAAACTCTAAATGACTTGAGTTTGTGGTGTTCTCAGCAACAAGGCATAAGTGGGGCTAATAACCCTCATAGAAGGAAAAAGGAGGAGCAGTCTGGGGGTTTCACRCAGGGTGTAATCAGGTAGGGCAAAGAAAAAAGAACCTGGGATTACTGCCATGTAGGTCTTTCCTACAGAAAAAAAAAAGAGGAGGAAGATTAGCATACTGTTCTAGCTATAATTGCAAGGTGCTATGCCTCACTAGAATTACAGCAAGAACACTGAGATCGTTATGAAACTATTGTAATGTGATGCTCACTGCACACTCAGATGTGTTTTTGAATTTTTTTGTAAAATCTGTACAATATAGACAGCAAAGTCTTTTAACAAAAAGTTAAAAGTTGTGGGGAAAAAAAGAAAGAAATAGACAATATACAGAGTCCAGCAATACTTGATTCACGGTCCCACTAGATGCTGGGAAGCTTGTTTAAGTTTTTATGTAAAGCTAGTCATGTCAGGGTGTTCAAGGTAGAGATGACTTTGTCTTGGACTGCATATAGATTCAGACCTACTGAACATTCTCTTGAATGCTTAGTTATATGCTTTAGCGCACAAATATGTGCTTGATTTAAAAAAAAACAAAGTAAAAAAAGCCCTCATTTTTTAGGAAAGCTTTCTACCATGTCGATGGATATATACTCTTGTCAGTCTCTGTAACAAAAGATCCAGTTTTGTTTTTGTTTAGTATTGTTTTGACTGAGTGCTTAATGGGGTGTACAGTGCTGTCAAAGTTTTAACTGCTTTTCTGACTTGATTTTTCTGCATTCTTTATCTGCTCAGACATTGGTTTAAGCAAGATTTGCTGCGATTTAGCTTTCTTCACAGGTGGTAGGAAGTTAAACATTCTGGTATCACTGTCTGCCTTTGCAGTAGAAGCACTTACGCATCTAGAGCCAAGCTGTGAATCAGAAAGAGACACAGTGCTTTTTTTGTATTGTGGCAGATGGACAGTAACATTTAAAAATTCCTGTGCAGCTAGGAATATGACTGCAGTCAAAATCTTACTAAACTTTTCTATGATGCTGCGTATCATAAGAAATGAATATTTGAGAAATCAGTAGAATGCTTTTTTTCCAATGACACAGGTACTTTTGAAGAAAGAAGGCTTTGCTTTTTCTTTTTCCTGTTGCAGGTGCCAGTAAGCTCTAACGGAATAGTGAGGGTGGAGATTTTTTGTTTTTTTGTTTGTTTGTTTCTTAATAATGCTTAATCATGGCACTAAGGACTGGCTCTTGTGCTTCTTTTCAAGTATTGCATTTAACATTTTTGGCCCCTGTTCAGCCATGTTATATGCAGATCCCAGGTTTATTGTGAAATAAACTCTGCAACATAGGACAGAAGTTTTCTTTCTTCCTGAAGTCTTCCTTTTCTCTCTCTTCCTCTTCCTAGCTCTCCAACCCCCAAAATTGGAAAAAATTCACAAGTGTCAAGGGAGTAAAGTTGAAGCATGATTAGTGCTTATCTAATAGGTATGGTTATGTTAGCTCAAAGCAAAGCAGTCTGGCTGCAGGTGGACCGAAAGGCGTTCTTGATGTTGCTGGCATTGGTGGTAGTCACTAGTAACATTACTTACATATTTAGATTCCACTAGTTCAAGTTACTGAAGAAGGGTGATTGTGCAGGTGATGGGATCAATGCAGCATGTAATCCAGCACACCATAAAGACAGCATTTCGTTTTCATTGTTGCGGGTGATGTTGAATAGCCACTTGCGTATGCGTTGTGAGAGTGTTTATATATATCATCTATGTATCTGTMTGTGTATATATATAAAAGCTCATGCCAGATTTACCTGCTTTTTATCACTTTTGCCATGTAAAGTTTGAAAAGCTCATATTCTTCATGGAGAGCATGGCCAGATACTTGATACCTTGCATTTAATGTTTTCACCAGAGTCAGAAATTCTATTTTTTATAGTAGAGAAGTGAGTGTTTTGATTCCTGCAAATGAACTCTAACTAATTATGGTGCCAACGTGTTGGTTCAGAAACATCAGTTTTCCACGATTGGTTGTTGCTGTTCAGTGTTGTCAGGCTATGCAGGGTACTTGGTTACTGCGGACTCTGCCAAAAGAAAAAAAAACAGATATAAGAGGTACATTGTAATGCAGAATTTTTGTTTGACAGTTTCCTTTGTGTGATAGTTTGTGTTAGAGTGAGAGACTTCAAGGGTTTGGTGCAGCAAAAGGTTGTGCACAGTAATCCTTCAAACAATGGCATGAGTTGCATGTTGGCTGTGGTAGCTGTGCTTTCCTTGGGGTAAATGTGCAGGATAGTCTTCCACTGTTACTTAGGTAGATTTTGTTTCCTGACAAGAAGTCCAGCATTATGTGAAGTTATTCTGGCAGAGCTTCTTGACAGGTTATGGCTTGTTCCCTGTGATTAGCTTGGGATAATTAATACTAATAGCCTCACAAAGAGCAGCTTACTCAGTTTGGGGCCACTGGAAGTTGCAGTGATTTCCCTTCCCCCTTCTCCCCCCTTCTTTAATGTGGCAGAGTAGTGTTAAACGGGGCAGTTTGGTCTAGTGAGCAGTGTTGTGCAGTGCACTTAGCAGCTATATTAAAAAAGCTAATGATTAAAAAAAAACATTGGTGCTTTTCTGGAGTGGGGGAAGTCAGTAGAGTTTTCAGGGCTGTGAATAGAAACAGGATCTTTCTGGCCTTTTTACTGCTGCACCCTTAGTAGCTATGTCGCTGGGGGGACAGAGACTCCCTAAAGGAGTGTTCACACTGATCTCCATCATGGAGTCAGTCACGGTGCTCAGGCATTAATTGGGGTCCCTCTGTTTTCTCTCCAGTGTTGGTGTTCCCACTCAGGCTCTGGGAGCACCTATTTATTTATTTATTTATTGAAATTAGGCAGCATCTTTCTGGAGTTCAATGAAGAAAGTTTCCCTGACTTTTTTGCTTTTAGGCTAGTTCCCACAAAAGGCTCTTGTCTTGCCTTGTCTTAAATGTCAAACTTTCTTCTGTTCCATTGGAACTAAGATACTGATGAATGTCTTGGTCACTTAACAGGAAGCAGGCTTTTTACTTGGCTTGATGAAGGTGTATTCAAGAACTGATTAATTTCTAGGGATCAAAATGAGAACCGAGCAAATATTTTGTTGTTATTAAAAAAATACATTGTGTATTATTTGGAGGATCACTGTCTCTTTTGGATCCAGTTAAAGCAATTGTAAGCTTACAAGTAAAGCAAATTGCTGGTGTCCAAAATACAGGTGAAGCTTTCATAATGACTTTGTTGACTAGGACTTCTACCTCTTATTTTATACGTTTTTTCCGCTTCTAAATAGCACTATAAATAGTTTATAATAGATGTATAGCTGTCTTTTTATTATAAAATGAGTCTGTTCTTGTGTTGTTTCAGGTGCTTTGTTATATAACTTCTAATCATTGTGTTGTATGTTGCGAACCAGTGGTTCCCAAACGAATCTTAAATAGCTGGTCACTTCCAGACTTATTACAGATAGCTAAACAACCTTCTTAACATGTGAAACTGAAAACTAAAACCAAACCAACACCCGGTAATGTTCAGCGGAGTACTGCAGACAACTTATGATACAATAATAACAGTTTGGGAACCACCTGGCTGTAATACACTAGAAAATACTTCAGTGCAAAATGGAAGACTATTTTCTGGGACGGCAGCCAGAACTTGGGCTTCCTTTCATCATCTCCCAGTGGACAGTACTCATCATTAGGTTACTGAATCATGTTTGCTTTTGGTAAAGAATACTGCACTTGAGTCTCTCATAATGAAGCATCAGTGGTGGGATGTTGGGTAATGATTTTGATGCTTTTCTTCATCTTAGTCCAATCTCTTCAGCTTCCTGAAAACAGCCTTATGGCTGACAAAGAAAATTATGTAAAAAGTGAATTTGCATCCTCCTTCAGTTATGTTTTCGAATGAAACAACTTTTGAGAGGTTTTCTGTAGTTTAAGCACCTGTGTAAGCATCTAAACTGCTAAATACCTCTGTAGCTCCCATTCTTTTTGAAAAGATGAATGCGTTTGTAAGTCTCAAGTGATCAGTCTTGTCTTAAAACAAAATTGCTTGCTCTTTTTGGGTAGTATTGTATATACTCAATTAATAAAACAATTTCTGCAGAATCTTAAGTGTCTTTTATGAAGTCTTCATCCAGATAATATAAATGCTTCATCTCAAGTTGGAAGCTGTCTCCAGGTAAACCAAAATTTAGAAAGTAATGCGATAGTAATTATTACTATGTATTCTCAGAAAGTCTGAAAACAAAATCAAGTTAATGTAACGAAACATAGTGCTATTAGCTTTTTAATGTTTAATGAGATATGCTAATGTGAGTCCATCATGGTCAAAAAGCAAATGATGCGAGAATACTAAAACTTGGTTGAAAACTTGGTTCCTAAAATAAGCTAGCTCTCCCAAATTTTAAAAGGCTTTTAAGTGAGGGTTATGCATCATATTTCTGAGAATAAGGGCAGAAAGTTCTTTGAAAATCACTTCAGCTGATCTGAGTCTGTATCATCTAGAATGTCAGATTTTTCACTTTGATATGTCCGTTATCTTGTCTTTTCAATAAGCAACTTGTATGTGATGCTGTGTATGCACATATAATGAAAAAAGGGGGGTGGGGGAGAACAAGGAAATAAATAGAAACACATCATCATGGTGAGTTTTCTGTCCATTTTTCTAAGCAGTGGTCTTACTTAGGAGTTTGTCACCGCTTACTGTCAGAGAGGTACAGCATAGGCAAAGTTACGGTGACAGACTCTTTTCTTGAGGCTATTTCCTCCAGCTCTGAGGAGCTCTTCCTTAAGCAGTTGTCAAGTAGAGGCCAGTAACATGGATATAACTGGTGAATTCCAGGCATGTTACTGGATCCCTGAGGTAGATTTGTAAAGCAGGTGGATGTTTTAGGTGAAGGCTTTTGGTCAGGCTGAACAGAAAGCTTGATTTGAGTTCAGAAATGTGCAGCAGAAAGCATTTTCGCCTTGAGACATCACTTGTAACAGGAAGCATGTGTGAATGAATGCTGTGTGTGGAGTTGTCTCAAATATCGGGTATATTATTAAAGCACCAGTCAGTCTCTACTACTTGTTCTTGATCCAGTGCAACAATTTTATCTATTAACTCAGTTACTTGTTCTTCCCCATCACCCCTTCCTTTCCTGATACAAACATGGGATTTCCTTAAACATGTGAAACTTTCCCTAATGGCTTGCTTAGTTGTCTTGATCAGCTTTGTTATGTAGCTCCATGAGCGCCTTTTAATGTTTCTCGTTCAAAAGTAAAGATGCCCAAATGCCAGATCTTACTCTCTAAATTTTTTAGAGCCAGAATGTATGAAAAGAAGTTCTTTTTGCACACAGTATTATCTATCCACTTTGCAATAAATGCATATGTTAGAGTTGTATTAATTTATAACTAACTAGGGTGGCGAGAGACTAAGAAAAACAAACACTGTATCGCTTGTTTCCAGTTTTGATTTTCAAAATAGACATTAGAATCTGTTGAAACTAAAATAATAATTTTAGTTTTTCTTTACAGGTTTGATCTTACTATTCTATCTGGTATTTTATGGCTTCCTGGCAGCACTCTTCACATTCACAATGTGGGTTATGCTTCAGACACTGAGCAGTGATATTCCAAAATATCGTGACCGAATTGCTAGTCCAGGTAACTATTTATTTTTTCATAAATCTGGTTCTGGTTTAACAGCTAATACTTCTTTGAGAACTTGTTTGAAATAAAAACTACCTATAGAAACCATTGATTATTATTCAATTACTTACCAAGTTTCAAAGGACAAATTGGTATGAGGCAARGTATGTGGATTTATAGCATAAAAGCAGTTAGTAGCTTTTTTGCATAGGTACTAACCAGTGCTGGTTGTCTCTTAAGTTCTCTGGAGTTGAATTTTGTTGTGTATTTAGACTGCAAGTTTCTCTGCATGTCAGTACAATACATTGTTGTAAAAGTGGGATTATCATTTTACAACAGAACTGAGCAGAAGTTAAAATTAGGTTTTGTTTTGCAGTTAAAAATCATGCAATATTAGGTCATAAGATATAGTGGTTAGTAAGATGAAAACTTTCTTTTGTTCCAGAGTGTACTCAGATACTTCAAACCAGTCCTAGTGGATCAGACTGAATGCCACCTGTGATTAGTATTTGTTACTTTGAAGTACAGGAAGGCTGTGTTTGGGGATAATCTACTCAGAACCATGTAAAGGCTATGCTACGAAGGCATTTCCAGAGTTTTAATTTTAGTACTRAATAGCTTGCAACCTATGTGAAACCTCTGTGGATTCCAGAGGTCGGTGACCTATTATTTAGGGAGTCACAGAAGAGAGAGGTTGTAGTTTTATGGTGAAGCTAAGTCAGTGTAACATGTAACTGCCACTGAAAGCACTGTCTTGCTTCCTGAGCTACTGCTTCCTTTGTGCTCATGCTTGTCCAGTCCCACAGTGGGCTGGTTCAAGGAGCTAAATGTGACAGAAAACTAACTTTGCACAAATAAAAATGAATAGTGATTTTTTTATTATTATTATTTAAATAAGATTGGCTTAAATGCATCAAGCAAGAATCTATCATTATAAGCTTTTACTGTATCTGCATATTGGAAAAAAGTAAGGATTTGAGCTCTGAAAGATTTAGAAGCTGCCTCTGCACACTTTAAATACACCAAAGATCAGTGTTTTCTAGATACTGTTTCTGGAGAATGTGTATTTGATTTATATATGCAATTTAAATGACTGGAACACCTGAAAGTTTTATAAAATCTCTCAGATTTTACAATAACTTGGCTTAGGGACCAAATTTATGCATCTCCTGTAAAAACAAAACAAAACAAAAACTTAGAATGGCTATGCAATATTAGTATTTTGGTGAAAGTTGGATGACATTTTTGAAAATACCTTTTTTTTTTTTTTTTTTTTTTGAAACTCCAAACCCATGATATTAATGAGCATCTTGCCACTGTATCAATACTCAAGATGAAATGGTAATGTGTGTGTGATGGAATTGCAGTTGGCCAAATGTGACAAATGTCTTTGGATTCCAAGCATAATTTGTTTTTACGTGCCATTTGGGTCATCTCTAACAGATGCTCTCTTACYATGAGGGATTTTTGAGGATTCTTACCAGTTTTTAAAGCTAAAGGGTGAGCTGAATGCTTGAAAAAGGGCAGGGGGAATCCCTGCTTAGTAGAAAAAAGGTAGCTTTTTGACCATTTCTGTTGGGGTAGTCAAAATCTTGGTAGTGTATAAAGCAGTATGGGTTCAGGGTATTAATTTTCATACTTTGGTTCTGAAATAACAGTCATAAAGGATGTTTGTTTAAAAAAAAAAGTGCATATACCACAATTAGTTTTTAATTAGGAATTCCTAAAACATTTTTGGATTTAATTTTTTTATTAAAAGATAATTTATATCTGAGTAATTAAAGATAATATAATTGCTTATCTCTGTTTCTATGTTTCTCCTTAACTGTGTCATTTTTCACTTGCAGTGAAACATGTCATGTTCCTGGCTGTAAAACTTTAATTTATATTTAAAAAAAAAAAAATTACACGCAAAACCTGGATGGCATAGGTCAAAGGTTTTACTCTTCTGTTAAATGTATTTGGAAATCTCACAGGTTGATATATTTTATAACTGATAATTGATATTTGACTGGCTGTGTGCACTGGGATGTAATTGTATCAATCAAATCAATCAAATCCAGAATAATTTTAAACTTTTTTTTTTAATCCCCTTTTGGAATTGTAGGATAATGTAATCTCTGCTACAATACAAGATGTAATCCTGTGTTGAAGCTGCTAATTCTATTACTCTGGTAGGCCCCAAATCCTGAATCCCCCATGGTCTATGTATCAGTCCTTCTTRAAATAGCTTTTACTGCAGAATTTCCACCATAGTCTCTAGGCAGACTGGGATGCACTGGAATTAGTGCAGGCCCTTCCCCTTAGGATTTGTATGTTTCTGAAGTTCCCCAAAAACAAAAAATCTCCTCAAATTACTGTCTCATTCATTTATGACTAGTTTACTTTTGTCTGTCATATACATTTTGCAAAACAACATCTAAGTCCTTCCTTCAGAGTATTGATCTATAGAAGGTAATAAGCCCTTCCCCTCCACCCCTCAGTGTGTAAAACCCCTTCAGTGACTTTTCAGTCCTGTTGCTAGTTGTCTTATATTTTGCTGAATCCCAATTCAGTATGGAGGTCAAAAGATGACTGTGATGATGCAAAGTAATTTGTAGCCAAAAGGGGGATTTCTAGTTTTGTTTGGATTTCAAGTCACATAGGTATATAGTTGTGGCTTGCCTGGAAATAATTTTAACTGCTGCTAATGCAAAAAGGAGAATTTGTGATTTGTTGGAAATCCTACAGAAAAAGTAGAGTAAAAAATGCATTAAAATTACATATATAATTATAATCTATAAGGTGTTTGTCTATGATAAATTTTTAGTGTATACCTTACTTATATCCCTTCTGCAAAGTATTTGAAGTAATTTCTGCCTTCGCGTGAGAGACTTAGTCATTTCTGTAGGTGAGTCTTTAATAGACCTGGGTTGCTTAATTGCACTTTCTATATGCTTTCCAAAAGCTTACTGTGATTGAATAACTATGGTATTAAAAATACCACATTAAGACAACTTCTCTGACTTTCTCTTCCCACTATAGTCTTATTTTCTTCAATGTTTATTTTGTATAAAGAAGGCCTGATTTTTTTAATTTGTGGAGATAAGTTTTGTTTTCTGCCTTATACTCTTATCCACTTGTTAATCTAGTTTTAATTTGATTTGCCAGAGGATAGAAGGCTACATGGCATCCTAAGCTGATATAATTACTGGCTGCTGCAGTTGCACTTCTTCCTTGTGCCAAATTTTTAATTGATCAAACCATTTCAGTACTCTAACCTAGAAGAAAACCAATATGATAGAAAACATGAATGATTTTCTGTGGAACTGCAGTCTCAGATCTTGGCTGCAATTGAAGAAATAGGATGCAGAGACTGAATTGTTAGCCACAACTGTGTTTTTTTCATCCATGCAAGTTAGTTTATATTAAATAAGAGTTGTCTTAAGGAAAGTAGTGTGCCTAAAGCAATCGTATGTCCTTTGTTTGAGTAGATTAAAAATATCTTTTGCAACTTGTGGTGGTGTAGTGCTGTTTTTCTGCCACTTGACTTGTGATGAGTAATAGTAGTATTAGGTATCATTGGTAGTGACAAGTCTTATGTATTTGCGGAGAGTATGCCTTCGTTAACTCCTCACATAGCTTTCACATGCTGCAAAAAATCCCTAAGATTCAACTCCCTACCTTTCTTTGCCCTTATTCCGGGAAGGACAGTTCCTCTCGTCCATCTAGGGCGCACATGTCAGTGCCTACCTCTTTCACCCTCCAACACAAGGCTAGGTTCAGTATTYAGTAATCCGTGTGTCCTCATTTCTCTTGCTAGCCCTGGCTCCCTGTCTGTAGATTGTTGCTGTTCCAGTGACCCTCAGCCAGAAGCCGAGCGGGCCCAGCCGTAGGCGCCAAGCGCAGCAGCCTGGGGAGCCAGCAGCGCTGCTCTGTGCCACCTGCGTGTTTTATTGTGTGGTGCCAGCTGCTTGTTAAGAATCTTCGTGCTTACCAGGGCCTGACTGTGCTCCCCACGGCATACCCCTACAAAGAGATACGCGTCAAGTGGTTCAATACATTCGCTTGTATTTTCCATGAAACAGATGCGATCTAAACTTTCTGTATGTGGAGAAGGAGGAAAGGAACAACAAACTTCTTTTGTTTTGATTGGAAAATCTTTCAAGCCATCTTTATGCATTATAAGATTAAAAAAAATACTTTGTTATTTGTGGGTTCCTCTGAGATTAAAATGATCATAGCCTCAATCAGTATTGCCTAACGATTTGAAGCATAACTTTAACTTGAGGATTGGGGGGGGGGAGTTGTTCTTTTTCTTTTTAGTTTGATCTGCTGAATGTGGAAAATGCAAAGTGAATCAGTAAAATACTTCCATTGAAAGTGATTAAGTTGCTTATTTTGCTATTCCTAATCCATTGGGTTTGGTTTGTGAATTACAGTTATATGTTGGATTAAGTTTAAGTCTTAATTCATGTAGAGTAATGTAGATTTTAATAACTGTCTTTAAACACAAACTGCTAGCAGTACTGTGGGGTATAGGGAAAACACTGATATTTCTTTATAGATAGATACTTTTCAATTTATGAATATAATTTAGAGTAGGTTAGAGTGGAGCTGAGAAGAAGAGTTCAGTCTTTTACTTGTACTTTTTCTTTTTAAGGACTTATGATTTCACCAAAGCCAGACACTGCACTGGAATTTTACTTTAACAAGAGTGACTCCCAATCATATGCAGAATATGTTTCTACACTTAGACAATTTCTTGAAAGTAAGTAAGTTATTTAAAACTGCCCAGATAATTCAGCAGTCTTACTACTGAGTACATTAGTTTCCTTTTATGCATTTAGTGACTAATCGCTAAATAAAATTGTTGCAAGTTTAGGCTTGCTCTAGATAAGTCTATTCTTATAAATACTTTATAGCACTTTTCAATGGTGGRTCTCAAAGTATGCTTTACATAAAAAGGTAAGTATCTGTGTGTATTTTACAGGCAGGAAATTGAGCATGAGGAACCGTGGAGTGCATAAAATAGGGGGAGTTTTGAGTCCTAGTCAAGTGTTCTGGTAATGTGTTGGTGTAGATACTACAAGAAGTAGGAATTATGTAGGCCAAGAGAATTCAATGTAAAATTACAGAAGCCATGTATTTGGAGTCAACATTTATCAAGATTTGACTGATCAGACTTTATCCAAAAGGCTTGCTACCTGAATAATAGATAATCCTTTAGTCTTAAAAATTCGAGTGTTTGCATGTTTAAAAATGAGGCACACAAAGAATAAATTAACAGCATTTTATTCATTATCACCCTAATACACAGTCCTTACAGACGGAAATATTAAAAAGTTGAAGTTAGAGAAAAGGTAGCAAAGGGCAGATGGAAGGACAGCAAAATCACTTAACACGTATGTTATTTTATGTATTTGCATGCATGTATACTTAATCTATAAATGTAGAAATTGAGCAAAAATATTAGTAAGCGTAACCTCTCAGAAGTTATAAGTCAGAATTAAAGTGGTTCTGTAGCATCTCATCTTTGTTTACGAGTTGCTTTGTTAGCGCCAGAAGCTCTGCTGGAAGCTGCGTGGATCGAGTGCCTGTGGTTTGGGTGCCTCCTCTCCGCGAGCAGCCGTTTCTTTCAGAGCTCCGAGGAGAGCTCCCAGGAGGCGTGCTACGCTTTGTGATCACCTGCCTCTCCTGCACTTAAATGGGTTTGGGGCTCTCACATTGAGGATGAACCTTTCATTACCCTTTTTGCAATTTTTTTATTTCTTCCTACAGCTAAGCAGACATAAAATGCATTAAATGTGAATAGATCATCTTTTGCATACTTTCTTTTGTTCTAGAAAGTGTTAGCAGTTTCTAGAGCCATAGATGTGTGAAATTAAAGAAATAGGAAAATGATTCGGAATGTCAGCATAACATCCGTTATACTACCTGATATAGATGAGAGACAAGTTAATACTATCTGTTAATACTTTAAGTTTTCCTGTTTGTTTATTAAAAAATAAAAAGAAACACACAAAGGGAAAACATGCTTATAGCTTAGTTTCCAGGTAAGAACTCTGTTTATATTTTAACACATTATAAATTTAAAATTATTTACAGAAACTAATAAAGTTGTGATTATTGGTACGATTTTAAAAGTAGGACTGTATTATTTCTCTTGTACTAATCTGTCTTCTTTCATTCACATATAGTAGAACTTTTTGTTAGGCTTTGGAAAAGTAACAGTGTTTAAGAGGGAAATAAGATCCCTAATGCTCTGAAAACAGTCCTTTAAAGAAAAATTCTAGACAAGTAACAACTCTTGACTAGGTGTTTACATAGGCTTCTCTATATTTGCCTGCATGTATGCTTTACACCATTGATTTTTTACAACCATTTCTATGTTTCATAGCATATGATGATTCAAAACAAGCCCAAAACATAGACTGCACACCAGGAAAGGTTTTTGATCAGAATGATGAGGCTGTTAAAAAGGCATGTCGATTTAATCTCTCTGAGCTTGGGCAGTGCTCTGGAAAGGAGGATAAGACCTTTGGCTATTCAAGAGGAACTCCATGTGTGCTTGTGAAAATGAATAGAGTAAGTGCATACTTGTATTTTATTTTTTCAGTTTTAGAACAAGCTTTCCAGACTAGCACTGTATGAAGAATCACTGTAGGAAAAGACTGAAATGTGTGTTCAGTTTGCTTCTCAAGATATGCCCGTTTCTGGAATAGTGTAATTTACTGAAATGTGTAGCAATTCGTGTGTTTCACAGAGTAAAATAAAGTGAGATTTCTATTGGCTTTGGTCAGTCACATCAAGATACCTGAAGACCCTGTTTTCAACAGTAGAATGCTCTTTGCTTATGGCTCTATGTAGCTGATTTCAAAACATTCTGTAGATAAAAGTACATTTTATTTCATATCTACATTATAGAAATACAATTAGAATTTAATACATTCTGTAACATTTAAACTGTTTAAGGTGATGAAAACTATACTGTATGAATAAATATATCACTTTTCATAGATGTTATACATTAATGTTACATGCTTAATTTGAAATAAGAAGATACTCCTTGGTGTAGCCATTGTAACTATTTGAGCTTTAACTTAAAAATGCTTTAAATTTTCATTCTAGTCTAAAATTGTGTTTCATAAAAATGGCTCTCGACAGATTTGCTGCCTGTACAAAGTCCGTCATATTAAGTGAGGAAAAAATGTGAATTCAGTCTGTAAAACTGGAAGGGGGAAGAACATCTATAAATATTTTTTCTTTCTCTCCTTTAGATAATTGGATTAAAGCCTGAAGGAGAACCATATATACAGTGTTCATCTAAGGTCAGTTCTGAATGCAATAAATAAGTGTGCAGTTAATTTTCCTCATGGTTAAGATGAAAAGTAAATGTAAATACTGGATCAGAACGCTTACTTCACTTTCTTCCTTTCTCTAAAACTTTTTAAACTTTATTTTTTACCTTTTCTGTTTCCTGTTTTCATCTCACTATATGTCTAGTTTAATTTTAGTGTGCTTAACTTCTTCAGTGTAGTTTTTAAAATACTGTCCTTTTTTGTTCTTCCATCTTTAGTAGCTTTAAGATGTATTTGAGCTTCCTGACCTGCTACAGAGTTGAGGAAAAAACATACATGTAACCTGTGCTCATATTATTATTTTTTTTAATTTTGTGTAAGTTATGTTTTGTTTTYGCATTTCATAACCTATATTTTTATTTTTCTCTCCATGCTGCAAGTGCACCTTAGACAATTTTATAAATGATGGGTAAGAGAAAGTGTGAAAACTAATGTTGTTAACTGTTCAAGTAAATATTGTCCTCAAATCAATTATAAACAATTTATAATAACAGCAAATCTATACATATTTATTGTGTAGCAGTTGATTTGAAAAGAATGTTTATGACAGCTATAACAATTACTTTGACTTCTGCACTTTTTTCCTAGTCTGCTTGGGGAGCAGTGAAAAACTTGGTAAGTTGCTAGCTTGAGCAAGGGACGGAGTCATGGCTTTTAGCTTGAGGCGACTTCCATAAAAATGGTAGGTAGGCTGGGGAATTTTAGGAGATTAACTAGGCAAATATCTAGGATGAAGTCAGGAACACTTAGGACCGCCTGTCTGTGGTAGGCATTAATTTTAATACTAGATTTTTGTGGATTCTTCGACAGTTTTAATCTCTCTGTGGCAGCCTGTTGCAAGTTAAGGTGATTACTTCTCTCAGTAGTTGAGACTGACTTTTTTGTATCTGATTTTACAAAATGTTCTGTTGAAGGAATGATTTGTTTCTCTAGAATAAAGCAATTAAGTTCTTTCTACTCTTACTAGTCTTTTTTTTTTTTTTTCCCCAGTCTATCGTTTTTTGTAACATGGTATTCCAAGCAGGGCACAGTTTGTCTCTAGCTGAGGCATTGTTAATGATGGTTAGAATTTTTCCATCTCTGTCATCACAATTAAAGAAAGAATATCTTCCAAGATGAAATTGTCATTTGTAATACTGTTACCTGGACTTGTTGTTGTCGTCACTTTACTCCTTTATCCTTCCTTTTAGTTATTTCGCAGTCTGTATTTATACATTCCTTGAAGTTCAGGGCTTTGAATTTCATGTTGCTGTTTTTGGCCCCTCTCTGTAATTTGTCAGATCATTTTAATGGGATCCAGTTCTCCAAAGTGTTTTCAACTACTTATGGCTTGGTGTTGTTTATTAATGAACTTTTTCTTACATCTAAGTCCTTATTGAAAATACTGAATAGAACCAGGCCCAGGAGAGTCATCTTTATCTCCACCTGAAATGCCACCTTATTCTGCAAGGGATGTGTTGAGTACTAACGCTTAAGTGATTTATAAAATATTGATGCTAATCCCAGTTCATATCTCTTCAGTTTTCTTATATGGATGTCCTGTGAGACAGTGTTAAAAGCTACACTAAACAAATCACAGACATTCCTTTTCCTTATCCTCTAAGCTGAGTTCATTAGCAAAAAAAAGTGAATTTGGTAACAACTTTGAGGGGGGTTTTTTTGTTTTGTTTTGTTTTTGCAATTTTTGCCCTTTAAAATATTTTCAGATAAATTATTTGAATGTTAAATGATTGGTATTTATTTTCTTGCATTCTCTTTCTTTAAGTAAATACTACTTTTTACATTCTCTGGGTAGAAATCTCTCTGATCTACACAAGTATAATGTTTTTATTTTAAGATTATTGCTAAAGGATCAAAGATTACTTGATAGTTCTTCAGTGACTTCCAGGGAAAATTTTTGTCAGACTTTGCTGCCTTGAATGCATCTATTTTATCTTAAGCTTATTCTTACTCTAGCCTGTCCTGATTTACCTGTTTATGAAAGCCTAAGTATTGGTTAGAATTCAACCTTCTCTGTAGAGACCAAAATGAAGAATCAGCATTAGCAATTATCATTTTCTTCTTCCTGTCTATGCTTCGTTTTTACAGAATTTCTCCTTCTTTCTACCTGTATCCCTTACTGACTGAAAATTATTTTTTGTCACCTGAGGCTTTTTTNTTTTTTAACTTAAAGGGTTATGCTGTGCCTTTATATCATCTCATGTGTCCTTGTTTCCAATTCCATCAGTATTTCTTTGATTCTTTAGGATACTAGCACTCCGTAGTGGTCTCGAGCTGTCATCACGGTAGTTTCTGTAGAGCAGGAAAGTGAGTGTTTGCAATGTCAGACACTAATCACAGCTGGTTCTTGCTCCTGCGCACTAGAGGAACTGACCTGCTCTAGACTTAAGGATCTCACAAGGAGAAACAAGCTTAAATGAATTGTGCTTCCAAGAAGTCTGACAATCAGCATTCTAGATCGTCAGTTCTGAGATGGAAATACCTAGTCTTGTGTTCATTGGAACATCTTGCAGTAGCATTCTTTCATGTTAAAACTACATTTACTGAAACATCAGCAGATTTGGTGCAAGGGAAAGCACTGCATATATGTTTTGGGTTTTTTTTAAACTATAGAAAGGACGAATAATCTTAATTCCAAACTATCTGTATTTCTGCTGTTTAGAGATTGTCTTGACTTTGTATTAGGTATCTTTTTCTAACTTACAAGAATGAAGAATGACTGTGTGGATAAGACTACTTTCCTTGCCATTGTCAGCATAACCAATTTACCTTGGTCTTTGTGAAAGAAGGATCAAACACCTTACAGGTTCTGTTAGCTGATATTGCTCTTTATCTTATTTCAGTTGATTTTCYTTAAACTGAGCAGTGAGCCTAAACAGATGTATGTGACTGATAACACTTCTTCTCAAATGATTACGAAACAGTCTTACAAGCATGTAACCCAAATTCTTTCCTTGGGTCCTTGTACTTTATTTTAAATCTGGAAATTCTTCTTTCTAAGATACAATCTTAATAAAGCCTCTGCGAGTGAAGTAGAAGTGCATCTTTATCTGTCCAACTAAGTGGTCTGATTTGTAGATTTGCTGACTGCCTGCAACTCTTTGTGGAAGTTGTCAATAGTAGGCAGAAAAAAATGGCACAAATGGATTGGGTCTTAAAGGTCGCCAGCAAATGCAGCTTGCTTATTTTTTAAAAAATTGTGTAGGGATATTAATGACGCTAGCTGCAAAAAAAATCACAGCATTTGCATGAGAGAGGCAGTTGCATGTCTGAGTACCTCTGGTACTTTATTGATAGCCTAATGTTTACATTTATGATTGCATGCATGCATCACGTGTAACTACTCCAGAAAGCTCTACTCCTGTTTATCTTTCCTATATTATTCTGTATTTTGATTTTTTTTTAACCATAATTTCAGAATTTTATTTGCATAATGACTATTTTCGGCTGCATGAGCTGTAATTAAAATAGAGGATAATAGTGCAATGCATCACAATTCTACTTAATTAAATTTGATAACTCAAGGTCCAAAATATTTAATAAACATATACTGGAGAATTGCAGCAATTTAGACTTCAAAGTAGTGAGAACATGGTCTTATCCTAAACATCATATGGTATGTTCTTAGAGGGGGAGGAGGGGATTCTTGGTCTGTGGTTTACTTCTCTGCTCTTGTGTGCCTCTTAGCTCAGTTCTATTCCTGCAGGATTTTTCTGAATTTTGTAGTGTATCTTTTTTAAATTGTTGATATTTTTTAAGGTAATATAGGGAAAAAAACAAAGTTACTAATGCACTTTGAACTTGTGAAATACACTGAACAAGCAGGGATGTTCTGAAGATCGTACTTAGTGTTTTGGGGGGATTTTGTTTTTGTGGTTTCTCTTACTTTATCTTGGTAAATGTTTACCTATCATAGAAAGTCACTTTTAGATGTGGCCATTTCCTAGTGGCTTGAATCTGTCGTAGTTTGCTGTCCTGGCAGGATACGCAGTCCTGGAGAATACTGTATGTATGGCGATGTGTCCATATGCTATCATAGTGACAGCCTGAGTCTGAGACAGCTCAGTCTCATTTGTAATGTCCTGTTGGCTGACTACTTAAGTCAGAAATTATGCAGCAACTTTGCAGGTGATGGAGCTTGTTTTTGCTACTAGATTTGGGATCGTAGGGGAAAGTCYAATGAAAAGGCATGCATATATACATTGTTCCTTCTGGGTGTTGATGGTGCACAGAAACTTTAGCACCATCACCATTTTAAACGTGGGTTTCCTTCTAGGTAACCTTATTTCAAGAACTTGTTTAACAGATTAGAAATGRTACACCATTGCAGGGAGAGAGCTAGGGTCATGAAAGGCTAGGGTTGTATTGTTGCAAAACCTGAGAATATTAAAAATTTGGCTTTAAACAGAAGTTCATCTTTAAGTAAAATACGGATTTGCTGTTGCTTCACCAAAATATGCAGGCTTGCTTGTGGATTTGGGGGATTTTAGCTTCTTTATGCTTTTTTGTTGAAATGAATTATTCATTGCAATGAGTATGTTTTCCCCCTGCCCCGTTTCCTTTGACTGGTAAGGGAAACTTAAATGCAAGCTGTCTTGACTTGATTACTAATTTACATATTACTGTTAATAAGCTTCTTTACTGTAGCAGATGTGTGCAGCATGTAACTTTTTCCCAAAAATTAATCTCTTCTGGAAGCTATTCTAATACTTTGGAGCTCAATTACCTTTTTTTAGGGATCTTGCACTTTATCATTGAGTTATAATTCAGCTTTCGGTATTATTATTTTCTTTTATGCAGGTAGATGTTAACTATAAATTTTGTTATTTCCAATCATAGGAAGAAGGCACAGTTCAGATAAATTATTTTCCTCCTGGAGGTTTGATTGACTTAATGTACTTTCCATACTATGGGAAAAGCTTGCATGTAAGTATGTCTTAACAATGGTCTTCATTTTGTAAGTGTTTAGTTTCTTTGTAAGTGTTTAGTTTCTTTTTGCATTTACTACTAGTATCAGACTGACAATAAAGTCTGAAATTTGCAATGAGAT
Source organism: Apteryx rowi (assembly GCF_003343035.1). Classification (NCBI taxonomy): domain Eukaryota; kingdom Metazoa; phylum Chordata; class Aves; order Apterygiformes; family Apterygidae; genus Apteryx; species Apteryx rowi. The sequence goes on from NW_020450983.1 coordinate 1,445,553, forward strand.
ACTCATGAGGAATATTTTAAATGCAGAAGCTTCATAGTGCTTGATAAGATTAAAGATATGCTTTTGCAGACAGGAAGTAAATTGGGCATCACTATCTTAATGAAGAAAAGGCTGTATACTAGCAGTATTTAGGGAGTATGCTCTTTTATGGTCACTGATACATATTATATATATAGATTGTTGTTGAGTGCAGAGGAACACAAAAAAACTAAGCTGGTTCTTCTGTTTACAATACAGTTTCTAATAGTTAATCCTTGGGGTTTATGTTCAGGCTATGAAGTTTATAATTCAATATGTTTTTTCCACTGTTGGTTATACATCTTTGTAGCTCTGCAGACTTGTTTACTATTCACTCTGTTTTGTGAAGAAGCATTTTGAGATAGCTGATATATTTATTAGCTATATATATATATGTATGTTTTTTGGGGTTTTTTGAATCAACCTGTGATAACTACATACAAAAAGTCCTTACTTTCTATCAAATCTAAAATAGTTTCACCTCTTACAGACTGAGTTATTCATTCTTAGTTAATAAACAACTTCATCATTCACTACTAAGATAATACTTTTTCAGCATAAATATGTAAGGTCCGTAGTAGACCATATTAGTTGTCATTCCCCCAAATGATTTTTCTATTACATTGTTAAATTGTTCGTTAWTCCATTATCTTTCTAGTGTACTCTAGTTATTTGCAGCAGCTCATGTCTTTACATAGCTTACCACAATCAGGAAGGTGTTTGTTATTCTTTAGCATCCGCTTTTATGTTATTTGTCTGTAGTTCTGTCTCTTCTATTTTGTTACCAAGTGGTTGACATCTCCACAGTTATGTTAGTGAATACTCAAACCAGAGAGGCCTCTAGCATTTTTATGCTGAGAGGACTACATTTCAAAACAGGATGTCCTTGGGACAGTTAACTTGCTTATAATCTGAAAAACTTAGAGGACGTGCTGTATCTTGTAAACTAATTGTGTTCAGATGAGGTTCATCTTTGGCAATTTTATTCTGAAGGGCAATTCAGTACAACTCTTTAGGAGTTGATTTGTCTAATAAAAAGGGCCTGGAGCCATGTTTGGGATCTGTCAACCTCCAGTTCCAAAAGGCAGAGTCGGTACATACACTATCCCCTCTTGGGAAAGAACGGAGAAAGAAAGAGGGCACTGCTTCTCTAAGAAACACAAAATACAGCATCAGTAGACCTTGAGATGTCAGGAGGAAGTCTGTACAGGTGGGTACAAAGACCTTTGCTGACAAAATCCCTTAGTGCTTCTATGGGAAAGGTAAGTCTATGAAAGGAGAGTACTGAAGTCAGGCAAAACTCAATGCTATTCCTTACCTGACTTAGCTAATTAAGTGTTTTGTTTTTTTTAAATAAACTGATATTCTTTTTTGGAGTTTTTGGATCTGGGTCTTTTCACATTCACTTTGTTGTGTGAGATAGGGGCTGAGGTTTACCTGAGGGATTCTTGTTTATGTGAGGCTCAATTCTCATAACATTGGTATATTGTGGAAAAAGAAGGCAACAGGAAGAATTTTGAGAGGTTAAGGTATTCCATTAGGTCTCAAGAGACTGGATTGATTTCTTGGCTATACCACAAATATTTTCTGTATTACATCTTTGTAGAATTGTTGAATTACTTTATTGTGTAAAGGAGTTAAGAGAATAAAACTAATCTTGCTGTGCAGGTGTGAAGGTGGGAGCCATGAAAGTACTAATCAATGCAGTTTTGCTGCCCAGAAAGGTTGTTTGCCTTTTGCCACTCTCAGTGCACTGAACCCAACTCCCTGACCTTAATGATTGTTTCCTTTTTTAAAATGATCTCTACTGCTTAATAAGGATGTTGAATATTTTTATCCCTTTTATATTGTGTAAAAGGCCATTTTACTCCAATCTGTCTTCAAAATACCATAGAAATTTCTGCACCTATTTAAAGTCTTGGAGATGAGAAGATTTCTCTGAGCACACACTTTATTTTCTAATCGTTAGAAAACTTGGTTAGTCTCAAATGTGGTGTTGCTGTTGACTTGAAAATTTTGAGGACAGCCTTGCCTAGCTGCATTTTTTCCTCCAGATTGAAATTTATGGGGGGCACAAATAAAGTTCTGCTCCAGTAGAGCCACCCTCCATCCAAGCGAAGTAGTTATATCAATGTAGTTCTTATCAATCCTTCACATGTAAAGACTTAAGTACATCTGCTTCCATGCCACCATTCTTTGTAAACAAGAATTTGGGTGTTCTAGAGTGCTTTCTTTGCTTTTGATCTTTTTTTTTTCTTACCCTGAAAATAACAGAAACAAGGAGTCTCTAAAGTTAATGAAAAGAACTAACTCAAAGTTTTGTTCAGTTAAAATTTAATGCTAACAATTGTAGAATGTTGCTGTGTCATCTTTTAGTCCACTAGCTTCTATGAATTTTACTGTTTAGAACTACCCGGTTCTAAATGGGATAGGATGAAAGAAAAGCTGATTTACTAATATTTGTCGTAGTGTGCTGTTGTTGACCAAAAAAAAAAAAAACCAAACCACACTTAAAACAGCATATTAGAAAAGATACGTCCTATAACAGATTTAAAAAAACAAAAGAGGCAATGTAATGAGTAGGGAAGCAGAACGTAGTTTCAGAGGCTGTTTCAGTCGAGGTGTCTAGGAAATTGGAGAATAGACCCAGTGTAATAGGAAGAGGTAAAAGCATATGCCTCTTGGAAATCCTGTCTGTGACTGTTCAGTTTTATTGACTGCGTCAGTTAGGAAATGATAGGAAGAATGTATACCTGATTATCCAACTTTGGGGGGAAAAAATGTCTTACCTGAGTCAGATTGGTCTTTGAAAGGTTGGATCTTAATTAGCTTTTTCTGGACAGTGTTCTGATGGATTAAATGTTAATTGTTCATGTTAATTGTTATATTCAGGTCACTTACTCTGGCATCTCAAATATTTTCCCCATTTTTCTGTTTACTAGGCTCACTATTTACAGCCTCTAGTGGCTGTTCAACTAGCAATTAACTCCAACAGTACCAAAGAAGAAATGACAATTGAGTGTAAGATCCTGGGCTCACCTAATTTAAAAAATGAAGATGACCGTGACAAGTTTCTGGGACGAATTGCCTTCAAAGTTCAGATGACTGAATAGCAGGAGTAAAAAAAAAATTCTGCACAAAGTAAACATTGTGTTGTCTGTTTTGTATCAGCTGGACATGCCATTCTAGGATACGAGACCACTTTGGAGAATGTTCAGGTGGTATATGGCGTTCAGGGTAGCATAAATAATATGCTTCCAAATCATATGTTTAAAATCCCTCAAAATAAATGCCTATCATGCTTCTGCCTGCCCCATTGGAACAGTGTACAGACTATAGTTATGTCATTTTAGGGACCTGTAAATAGCTGTTTTCAAACACATAATAATGGTGATCTTTGTCCTGTTCTAAAATGTGGTTTTATCCCCCAAGTGAGTGTCTCAAGCTTAATGTGCTGTGCTATGTAAATATTGTATTGATTTAACACTGGTTTAACTGTCATATCTCAATGCTGACACAGTTATAGGGATAAATAATAAATGGTACCTGACTGACATAGTGATTTTTTTGAAAGAGTAAACACCTCCACATAAACTGTGTGTATGGGAGTGGGCGGGTGGGTGGATGGCTGTGTGGAGATGCCTTAAATCCTAGACTGGGTGGGGTGGGAGAATTAAAATGGATTTTAAGAACTGGTATGGATTTCTGAAAGTAAGTGCTCAACTAGTACTTTCTTGTGCTTGTCACTGTGCAAGTATTGTGTACATGTAATACTTGGTATAGAGTTTGGTATTCTAGCTGAGGAATTGAATCTTTTATTGTGTTGTTAATTGCTTGCGATATGTGGAGCACAAATAAAATCTATACAATATTTTAAAACTTTCTAGTTCAGAAATATCAATATAAGGCAATTAAAATGGTTTAGAGTCCTGGTAACAGTTGTACAACAGGGCTGCTTGAAAGAAGCGGCCTTGCTATTGTGGGAATAGGCTTTCGTTTTCCAATAAAACAAGTTCCTGAAGAAACTCTGTTGAAAAGTAAATAAGAATTGTCTTGATTAAACATTTCTATGTTTAATTTATATGCTCTGTTTCCTTGCATCATTTTAAATCCTTGGTATTTTCTTCCATTCTTTCGTCTTGGATTTTCTGTGCGTTTCCTCGTCTGCCCTTTAGAAAGTTGGCCTTACCAACTGCTTTATAGAAAACTTAGGCTATTGAGTTGGAGTGTATATTCTGTTACAAGTATTGTGGCCTAGATTTGTTAGTTAACATGCTTTTATGCCTAGTTCTTACCGTGGTTTTTAATATTCTATTTAGACAAATGAGGGGGATGATTAAGTTCAATATCAGTTCTGAGGTCTTAATGCCCTGCCTTGAAAATGTCTGAGGCCAACATAAGCCACATTAGTGCAAAGTTTTTTAAACACCTATGCAACATACACGTGTGCAAGGTTGGGGGAAGCTACTCGTAATGGGAATTTAGCAGTGCGTTGATCCTCATTAAAAATAGATCAATTCTGATCTGATAGAATTTAGCATGCTTTTTTGTTTGTCTTCAATGGAAACATGTTGTGTGTTCCTCACAAATATGCAGTGGATACTTTTGTAATGATAGCATGCATAATACTGCTCAGGAGTGCAATCCAGTTCCTCGTGTTTTAAATCTTGCAGTTTTAGAGCTGGGACGCATGGGTTTTTGAAGATATGACTAATCTCTATATTATTACAGCCTGAAGTATTTTAATGGTTGTGAGGGAGCTTAAAGTGTAGGGGTTGTATCTGAAAAGGAACAGAACTAGCTTCATGTTAAAAAAAAAATAAAAAATAAAATCTCATTTCAGATTTGAATTCACTTAGGAATGGTAAGAAGTTCTGGAGAGATGCTCAGTTTTCAAAAGAGCTGATTCTTGCAATAATCTCTTTTCCTATTTGTCTATGTAGAAAAAGTGTGAAATGGCAATTCTTCACTAGCATTTTCTGGASTGGTAGAACTCAACAAACTCCTGCTCTCACTAGATTTTGTATAAGTTTCTTTTATTTAATCACAAAAAGATTATCAATTGGAAAAAAAATTTTTTGAAAGGGTTCAGCTATCAAAATCAGCATATAAAATATATTTGGGTAATGAGATGTGTGCTAAGAGAAACTATTTCAGTAATCAAACTCTGAAGTACTTCCTCATTTTCATTTCTTTGTCTTCAGAATTTGAGTAAGTGATCTATCGGTTATTTATAAGCAGGTGTACCAACTATTAGGGCATGACACGATTATTCATTTTCTTCATGCAAAATTTTCAGTAAAGGTTCCTTGGGTTTAATTAAAAGTCCTCATTAAAGATAAAAAATTATATTTAACTTTTTACTAAAAACCTGAGATGTTTAGCTTTCATACTACTAAATACTTTTTAGTGCCTTCAAGCATGGAACAAGGACTTCTAAATATTGTGGAGTTCCAGGTTGTTGAAGCCACCCTTTTGTGCCACCATGAAAATTTACCTATATTCGATTCAGTTGAGATACCCTCTTCTCTGCCTCCCCCCCCCCCCAAGGGTAAAGGGGAAGCTCAGCAGAAGATTGTTAGACAAGAAAAATACCCAAGGGTTTTATTTACACCGATTCTGCTGCAGATCAGATGATCTCAGGAGGACTCAGGGGACAGATGACTTTTAGTACTGCCTGGCAATTACTTCTTGCTGACGACTATGCTGCTTGTAGGACCCTAGTAATTGAAAAGAAAGACCCCTTTCCTTTTGTACTGAGCGTCTCCTCTGGCAGCTCCAAAGCAGGGTAGAGATGGAGAAGAAAAATCTGGATGCAGATGAATGTAGAGGAAGAATTGTAAGCTAATGTCATTGGGTTGTTGTTGTTTTTAATCCCCTTTCTTTAATGTTTAATGCCTTTAACCAAGAGTTTTAGAAAGGAAAAACAGAATTCTCTGCATCAACCCCTGTTGACTGTTTTCCTTTAAGGTTTTAAATGCAACCTTCTCAGAGCCTGGTACTGAACCTGGATTTTCCCCTATTTCAGGATTTCTTCTCCCTCCCTGTGAAGCTTATTCAGCATAACTTTTTGGATGATGTGTGGTAAATAAAGCTTGCAGTCACACATTTTATTCTCTYTTAAAAGTTTTTCATAGTTAACTGCTTGGAAAGTACACTTTGTTCTTTTTACAAAATGAGATGGGTATCCTGTGATTGGAAAAAAAATGTCTTAATTGTGTAATTTAAGGTTTAACTTAAAAAAAATTTAGATTTAGATACGAGAGGATGTGAGACAGTTTTGAGTATTAATTTCTAAACCTCATAATGCTTGAAACTTCAATCTTAAGTTTATCTTTTTGCAGTTAGAGCCTTGACTTAGCTAGTGAAACATTTTATCTCTTTGCTAGTTTTTCTAAATCTGCTACATGACTCAAAGTAATTTGAACAATTGCAAATGTTACATTTTTGTACACTTGATACTGATTTTTTTAAAATGCTAACTAAATTCATACTGTTTGCCGAAGTATGAGCATCATTTTAAAGTTTAATTAACATTGGTAGCCCACCTATTTGAAAATACTAGACTGAGTCTGACATTTGCATACTATTTTTATTGAGCATATATTATTATTCTTTCTGTTTTTGGACTAATATGAGCTCTTTTGGGGGGACTGTCACATTTCTTAATAAATTATTGTAGTAACCTTTTGTTACTACAAAAAGTGAGCTATTGGAAAAATCCTCTCCTATCCCCTGCAGACGTTGTCCATCTCCAGTGACTTTTTTTTCTCAGTTCACTAATGCCATACATTATTAAAACATGTCAGTATTCATGCTAAATCCATTCTCAAATTACTGAAGCCCTTTAATGGATTCATCTCTATGTCAACACATGCCTGTATTCAGCATACATGAAAACTAGTACTTTTTTTGAGTGAAGTTTTATAGAAGAAATTGTTCTAATAATACAATGTACCATGAAAAATCTTAATTTAGACAATTTATTTTTTGGGGCATTGTATTAATTGAATGTTCAAGGCATAAATGTGTCTGGAAACAACTGTTCAGCTTTCCCTGTAGATATATCTTCTAGCTCTTTGTCACAAGTACAGTATAAAAACCTGTAAACTTGTCTTAACGGCCAGATGGGTTTTCATTTTAGCATAGGGTACCTGTTGAGAGCAGAAAGTTTAAGCTAGGGCCTGGAGGACTCTGGTTCCGCATTGCTACAACTGTTTTTTGCTGTTGCAAACCTGGAACTGCTCTGAGGCTTTGTACCAGTGGTACACCTTGCGGGAATCTTCCTCTGCGGTCAGTAATGTTCACATCGCGCACTACGTCAGTAATGAGTTGTTTTTCTGTTTTGGAGGGCTTCTTTTTGTTGTTGTTTTTGTTGTGTCTTAAGTGATGGGAATGCATGTTTTCCTAGGTCTGTGATATGTGAGCTTGCTTTTTTTCCCCCCAGTTTGGTTTTGAAGAATATCCCTTCTGTACGAGAACCTGTATTTGTATTAGCCATGTTTGGGGGATATTTTATTGTTAAATAACTTTTAACCTCTGCTGTTTGACATCATGAATCTTTGTGCTGATGTTTGTTTGGCTACAGGTGTTAACGCTGCACAACAAAAATGTGACTTTTTTTTTAAACCTCAGGTGGTACTACTTTACTATAAATCAGTCTTGCTTTAAACACATTTTGTTATAAGCCTTGATTTTACAGTAGTCTTAGTTGCCATCCAGTTAAATTACATAGAGTAACTGTCACTGTCTTGTTAGAAGAAACATTTTTAATATAAAACATAAGAGAGAGTCCCTGTATGGCCCTCTTTATACAGCTGCTCTTTTTCTGTCAAAATGAGGGAGGAAAAAAAATCAGAAAAGCAGTGCAGAAAATTCAGGTTGTTCTTCTAATTTGAATTTTGTTAATTTGGTGACACTGATTCTTGCAAGTTAAGTCAGTGTAACATGAAGGTTATTCAAAAGCTTGCATGTTACTGAGTATTTTGTTTGGATCAAATAGATCTAATAATCCATGACTACAAGTAAGACTTCTTTGTCTCTTTAAATCTCAGGCAAGCGCCTAAAGAAGCTAATAAAGGAAATTTCAAGGTTATGTTCACTAGCACGTACTTAAATTTTTTATGTGGTGCAACTCTGAACAGTGAGTATTGCATGTAGCTGTGGAAGTAGTGTCTCCTCTTGATTTTGCATTAACTGAAAGGAATTGCTAAGAGTTTAATTCGGATTTGACAATTCCTTTAAAGGGCTGATGGGTATCATATATATTTAAGTCCTAGCATTTTTAATCCTATATTTTATTTTAGAAAGTATATGTAGCTGTATATATTATGCGATAGGATTATAAAATTTTGGATTTGCTTTACAGTTGTCTGAAATAAAAATATTTGTGTGTTCTTTCTGTACTTAAATATTTTGTTACTTGTGAGCCTGTTAGTACTATTTCTATTTTTCTGACACAAGGGAGCCCCTATAGTGATAATTTTTTCTATTTTTATTGTCCCTAACAAGGTCCCTCTTAAACCTGCTGTGGCTGTAGATTCTAACTTAAGAAACTGCCACTTCAGTCCTAGTTACAAATGGGACAGATGCCTTTATTTAATATTTTAAATATTTTAATGGCTAATACTTTGCACGAAGTTGTGTGAACACTTTAAGCCTTCTTGTGAACAGGAAGAAGCAAAATACATCAGAGCTTGGATGAGTTTCAGTGCAGGGAATGGTGTTTGCTTAAGTCCTCACTTCCTTTGCTCTTTTTGCCTTTTAAGTTTAGGGAGAGGTTAGTGCAGGATTAGCTAGGATAGCACAATGTAGTAAATTCTGTAAATTTCTCTGTAAACTTGTTTGGTTTTGGGACTTGCTTAATCTAAGTACTACTTACAAGTGATAAATTTCAGCCTGAYTGGTTTAAATGTTAATCTAAAACAAATCCACAGATAAGGTTTAACTGGTTCCAAATCTTAATGCACTCTGAAGAAAAGCTGCACAAATGGCTTTGCCTTCTATTGAGGTGTCAGGCACAGGAGCAGCTCATTAGTTTGTCCTCCTGCTCTCTTAGTAAATCCCTAAACAAACATCCCAATAGCTTGAGCTGCTCAGTTAAGTGAAAGGTTTAATTAGTAAGGCAAACTATAGCCACAGGTATAAAGCTAGGTTTTGGAGACTTCTCCCCTCGTTCCCCATCCCCAGCATTTCAAGTGACGAAAACCCAGCACAGTGAGGCAATGAAGTACTGAGAAGTTTAGCTGCAGAAGGGAAGTGAAATGGGATTTTTGATCTGAATCTGATTCTTCACTTCAGAAAAAGAAGAGAAAATAAATTCACTTCCAAAGAAGTAAAGCTGAATTCAGATAAAGCTCTTCAGATGGTTGGGAGCTTCTTAGTTACTTCATTTGACGTTTTATGTGTATGTCGCCACAGTAGATGGTACTTGGATGCAGAGACCAAGTACTGTCTCCTGAGGCCATACAGTTTGAACTGGAGGAGTTTGCAGTCACGTTGACAAGACTTGCAGGCTTGTTACAGTGCAGTCTCATCCTCAGGCTTATAACCTTTGTGATATGGAGAAGAAAGGAAGTTGTGTGGCAGGAGGACATCAATTTTGAAAGAGGGGAAACATTCCTGTAGGTAGTTCAGACCAGACTGATAGCTGTGTGCTTGTGGATTGAGGCAACTTTTTCCCAAAGGTAAGACCATAGCTGGTAAGAAAAGGAGGTTATAATGTGGACCAGTTGGGACTTTAGGGGTTGTGGGTGTGCAGGGGACAAGGAAGGGTTCTGATGCCTCTGTGGACTGTATGGTAACTTCCCTGTTGGGTACATGTATGACAGATTTTGGGATGCTTCTTGAAGCTGCTAAGAGATTCTTGGAAAGGTCTTAAGTGGATTACATGCAAACCAAGAGTGTTATAGATAGGAGAAAATTATGAAGGTAAAATATAATCTGTTTTTTAAGAGAGCTGAAAGAAATGAGCTCCTGTAGTAGCTTTTTGTGAAATGAAGCATATGGAAAAAAGGTGAAGATGGACTTAGTGCATGGCTAAGAAAATCATATAGGAAAAAGAAGTTAAATTTAGGAAAACTGCAGAAAACTTACAAAATACACAAGAAGAAGAGATTCCTTTTAAGATCCAACTAGATCAAAACAGATCTAGGCTCCCACCACTTAAACAATTTTCAAATGAAAGATGAGGGGCAAGCTGATAGGCATAGAAAAGTCTGTATTACTGTTCAAGGTGATGCATTAATCTACAGGTGAAGTCTGATGCACCTCTTAATTTTATTGAACACAGTGAAGAATAGCCTTAATTGAATAAAAACCTTTTAAGGATATCACGCAGAAATAATAAACCTAAAATCAGGTGTCTATCAAAATGCTTGTAGTTTTTAAGGGCTTACCTGTAATAGCAATATCCTCATACAAAGCTAGAAACTACATTTTTAGACACTGTTAATGAATGCTTTTTAGAACAACTTTTTTTTTCCTTATGACTTCTATTGATTTTTTTGTCCCATTCAGTACACAGGACCCAGCTCATGAGAGAGAGTTAACTGCCTGAGACAACTTCCAGTTCTCCTGTTTCAGAAACAGTAAATTAGCATTCCCTGTCTGGCTTTTTGTAACAGTTGTAATCGTACATGTCAATCACAGTTTAGGGTTGGGGGTTGGGGAAGTCCCTTTACTCTCCTCATCCCATTATGCCTTATTAGCAACCACTGGTGCCAGTAACAGAACATAGGTCATTGTACATGTGTTTCTCAGGTAAGAATCRTATCAAAGTCCCTATAGATTTATTTTTTTTTAAATGAGAGAACATTCTTCCATTAACGTCAGATATAGAATGGCCGAAGGAGATACAGGAAGAGATGAAAGCATTAGATCAGAATAGGGAGCTGCTGGCAAAATTATATGACAAATACCTTGAAACTAAAGTCTGTTTTCTCTTGAAGTCCCCTGTGTTTTAGTGAGCTGATGCATTTGTTTAAAGATTCACTTCCTGCTGCAGTGGTGTAACACAGTGTTAAGCAGAAAGCTGCTGCAGTGGATTTTGTGTTTCCAAGTGCCTCAGTGTGTTAAACTAGGTCAAAAATTGCATAAGATGCCATTACTGGAACTGCTGTAGGCTGACTTGTGTATGAAGAAAAAAAACCTCGGTGGTGCAACTGGCAAATGCACTCTGACAAACAGAAATGCAGTCATGACTAAAACATGACAAGAAGGCTCTTTGAAATCTCCCTAGGACGTGAATGTGGGATGTCTTTGCCCTTTGAGTTCATGTTCCTGCTATCTACTGAGCCAGAAATATTTGCCTGGCTTGTCAGAGATTTCACGTTGTTCTTGTCTGCAAGGAACTCGGACACAAGGCTCCCTAACTCATTCTGTATTGCAAAAGATGTATTCTGTATATGCCAGCTTACCAAGCTAGTCTTAAGTACAAGCATATATAGCACACTGAAAATCATGTGAAGTTAAGCCTCAATAACAGCTGTTTCACTGACTGAACAGTTACTGGTGATTAATAATGAAAAATGGGAGTTTGTGGAGACAGCTCAAAAAACYTTCAGAGTTCCTACACGCAGGAGCAGCCAGTGCTGTTCAGCTTACCGCTAACGTGCCCTGCGGGACATTCAGCATCGAGTATAGCGCTCGCGGTTTCCCTCTCCCTGAGCGCACTGTTTCACAGGTTCAGCACAGAGGGGGAATATATGTTCAGGTATCAGCTTTACATAATACTTTGCCTTTTTTATTGAGTTAGAAAAACCTGTGTAAGTGGGAAAGGAAAAACCAGTAATTCTGGAAGTACGTAGTACCACCTGCAAAAGCTCTTCAGTGTGCGTTCTCCTCTGTGTGTGTGCATCCAGCAGCCGTGAAACGGGAGTCATTTGGTTAGCAACATCTGGTGTTCCTGTGCCCTTGTACCTTCACCATGTCCTGAAGCATGAACAACAGAGCGTGGCCCACTTGCCTTCCGTTTTCCTATCTCAGTTTACTGCTGCGAGAGCACTGCCTGTCTTCTGTATTTTTTTTTTTTAATGCTACTGGTATTTTCATGTCATTCTATCTTTTTTTCTAACACAAATTTAGCTAGTTATGCTGAACAGAAACAACTAAATTAACCCAGTTTAAGGGATTATATCCATTAGCTATCATACAGGGATATATTTTGCTGTAATTATTTTAGTGCAGTATATATAACTATGAAGGGTGTGTCATTGATTAAAATATACCATTTGATGGATGCTTTTTCTAGGGGTTTGAAATAGGGATATTCCTCTATCAAATTAATTAATGAGACCAGTCTCAGAGTCTGTTGAGAATTCTTTGGACTCTGCAGATCCTTATGAAGACTCTTCAGCAGCCAGTACGGCCTTACCTAGTTCCTGGATTTCTTGCTTATCTGATCATACACCCATCAATTGTCATGCCAATCACATATTTCTCATGTTTAAATAGACAGCTCAGCACCATTCCCTCAGGGACATGCCCAGAATCATATGCTCCTATGGGCTGGAAGGGTTCTCAGTTAATGTACAAACCTGAGTAGGTCTCTGCCAGTGGGAAAATTTCTGCCCCTCAGTTGTTGCACAAGGGCCAAGAAATATTGGCCTGGTAAATGCTCTGATATTATAGTTCAGTCATTTGGCAATGGACCCAAGACAGACTAGACTTATTGTTTATCTTAATAGTCTTAATGTACTGTCTGATATAAGAAAATTGTAGGTAGTGGCTTGGCAGAACATGAATAAAGTTTATAAGCCTAGAATGTTTTCAGCTTGCCTTTAGTCATGCTAATGAGATGATGAAAAATATCAAAGTTGAGAAGGTTCAAAAGTTAGATTAAAAATGCAGGGCTKTCCTTGGCGTATATCAGAATGCTAGCTTGACTGCAAACTGCTAATAGATGTATTTATTTACATCTCATACTAAGTTATCTTATCAGCAATAGGTATAGCTGTTTATTACATAGTTTGGATAATTTAGTATCAATAAGACTTAATTATCTTTTTTATAATAGTGTTAAGATGATAATAATTAAAAAGAAGAAAAAAAAGAGGTCCCCCCCCCCCCCGAGTGCTTTGCTGGTACTGGATCTTTTTTCATCTTGAAGTTTGTGTCTGCAGATTCCCCAAAACTATATTTATTTCCTTGAGCCTCCAATGTAGGTAAAACAGTTAATGCTTCTTGCCTTCTGAGCTTGGCCATCCCTTAGATCTTAAAGGTAAAATTTAAGTTTTAACTGAATTACTTTTTAAAAAAAATTTAATACCATATAAATATAGATTTCATATTACTATATTCTTCATGTCTTAATTAATCTGTATTTTTTACTCTGTACACTCAGACTTTTGAAGTAAAAATATTTCTTCCTTACTGCGAGGGGCTAGTTCTTACGGGAGCGGCTCCTTGAATTTCTTCATTCCCAGTCTATGTCTGGGAGTCCATACGGGGACTAACAGCTGGAGGAGTCCCAGATAGCATTGAGTGTTTTAAAAGGAGAGTAGCTTAAAGTATGTATCAGAAATTACTGAGTTTTTTGCCTCTTTTTTTGGGGGGGGGGGAGGGGAAGGGGTCTCTGCTGACCTACAGCATGCTCCAAACTCTGTGGAATTTCCTATAAAAGTCCCCAGCTAATTCTAATGGACATTATTGGGGGGTTGTTTGCAGTGTGGAACACGGCAGCCAGGCTACGCTGTCTTCATGCGTTAGTACTTCGGTGCAGTGAATTAGCCACACTAATAACAGTGACAGGATTGAGGCTCTTCTGGAAAGAAATGAGTTCTGGTCCTCCCTGGTAAATATAATTGCAGTTCATTTTCCAGACTTATGACAAAACATCTGTAACTGGCGTCTTTTATTACAGGCAGCCCTGAATGAGTGATTTTTTTTTTTTAAGAGACTGAAGTCTGATCTTCTCTATCCATTCTAGCTTTGCTACTTTGAAATCATTCAAAAATCAGGAGTTTCTGAACACTTATAAAAAGGTTGATTTTGTTTTTGTTTGCCTTCTGGTTCTGAGTCTATTTAAATACTGTCTATGGACTGTTCCATGCAAATAAAGGACATTTTTCTTCTGCAGTGCTATGGCTCTATCAAAAACATTTCTTACACTGCAGAACTAAAAATAATATTGTGAATAGCGGTTGTAACACTGGTGTTCCCCTAGGACAAAATGACCATGAATTACAAAGAAAACATACTGCGCCGTAGACTTGTTCAGCTCCTTATTTTGTGTTGTTTTTTTTTAATGGAAATTAAACTGGCCTTTAAGTAAAAACCTGGCCTGCCCTAGGACTAGTAAAGCAGCTGGGGCTGCCGGGCCGGCGGTGCTCGCGGAGGCGGCGCAGGAGCGGGCCCGGGCCGAGGCCCCGCCGCCGCGCTGGCCTGACG
>NW_020450983.1:1460509-1507471 GCF_003343035.1 Apteryx rowi
ACAGCCCCTCTCCCGCCGAGTGCGCCGGTGCCCTGGCTGCAGGGGAGSTGTGCTAAGCCGTAGCCCTAACGGCGTTCAGTAGCGCCTTTATTGCTGCGCCTGAGGTTACGGAGCGGCTCTTGGTCATGCTGAGCGGGTCAAGGCCTGTTGGAACAGGGAAGGTGGTCGGTGGCTCTGGATGGAAATTCCAACTGTATTCGCAGCAGCTGTGGAGGAAGGTGTGAAAAATCGGTGCATCTAGGTGATGATGTTGGTGTGAAAAGTAAAGACATTTCTTTGGAATATTATGCAGGAGAAGGGTAGCGTAGGACTTCTTGAACTAACAGTAGGGAAATAGCCACCGTGTTGCTGCCTTTCTGGAAAAAGATTGAGAAACAGCTCTGGAAGGGTTACCGCAGCAGAAGGCACATTTCACTGCACTGCATGTTTGAAGTGTGATACAGATCTCCTGCTCTTCTGCCATTTTCCTTTGGTCAGCTGTCTTCTCTCACTGCGTTCTCTTGTTGTCGTAGTAAGTCTGCCTGGGCTTTTCCACTTGCAGGGAGCCGCGGCGTGAGCGGCCTGGGATACTTGCTTGGGAAGAGGGCAGCTCTGCGTGCTGGCTGGCCTTCCCCAGGTGCCCAAGGGCTCAGTCACCCTCTTGCCGTTTAAGAGCAAACTCGGCTGCTGCGCAGATAATCCCGTATCACAAAGACAAGAACAAGACAAATAGGGGAACCTGACAAACACAGGATACATCCTGAACAGAAAGACATGGTTTTTGGAAAGGAGAATAATATGGCTGTTCTGGTCATAAGTTGCCCTTCTGTAACAGTAGCATAAGGTCTGTCTCCTATAAAATACATTAACATGCAAAGGCCTTTTTTTCTGATGCTTAGCTAGGGTGTGGACTTAAAAAGCATGCCAGCAACTGCAGAAACTGTGCTTTTCTTCTTTTTTTTAATCTTTACATTTATCACAGAGAAGCTTTCTGTGGGGTGCACGCAGGTAATTACAGTGTGTCAGCTATTCTGTGGTGAGTTCACACCCTGCCTTACCTTGCAGTAACTTGTTCTTGTCCATGCCCTCAACCTCGTACTGTTGCTGAGCGTTCTGAAGGCTGTTTCATTTCATTCTAGAAAGCCAGAGGCTTGGATTGTGCACAACTTAATACTAGGATGTTTTTCTCCCTGTCAGTGTGGTTTATGCACTTGAAACATTTTTAACTTCTAAATGTGCTAAGAAACTCATGTTGTTATAGTTATGATTTTGAATAAATAGCTACTGTCTTGTTTATGCTAGCTGCTGTTGTAAAAAGGTTGTAGCCTGCTTCTTCTTACATTTAATCTTTTTTTTTTTTTACATAGTATGGAATTTAACAGGATTTTTACTATTTAATATTTGAAAAGTAATGTTCAGTTAATTGTGATAGATTAATTAAATGTAGTATCTGTGCATTATCATTGCTCTATAACCTGGACTTCAACATCAAGATGATGAGAACTTTCATTACCCTGGGAATGGTCATTTGAACCAAAGGAGAGCAGTGGTTAGTACAGAGGTGGGCAGTTCTGATTTCATGTTTTGAAAAGTAATGGTGCATAGATAATTTTGCCCTTTTTTTTTTTTAATATATACTCCATTTGCCATTTCCTGCTGGAGGAACACGGATTGCTCTGTTTGCTTGCTCTTCTTCCTTTTGATGTAATTTCATTGTTGGAGGGTTTTATATCACTTCCTGCTCAGAAATGGCTGGGTCAATGGTTTGCAGTTATGGTTTGTGGATCTGCAATAATTTCACTATTAGAAATTGCTGAATAATGCTGGTCTGGTGGCAGCTGTAAGAGCCAAGCCAATAGGCAGGAATGCAAATCCTTTAAGAATTTGTGTTTTTCAGTATGACAGACTTGCTTAAGCCTATAGGATAGGTGACAAGTATTGTTTATTCTGTGAAATATGTAAGAACAGTTACTTGTATTTTGTTGCCCTTGAACGGTAGTTTCAGTGAGGAGACAATTAGTCCCAGTGACTCTAGATTTTTGAGCCTTCTAAATGATCTACAGTAAGAGCAACTGAATAGGAAATTGGTATTAAGTAGTACCCCACCAACAAAGATGTGTAATTTTTTTAGCCAGAGGAAAGACAGGCCCATTGCAGTAAAGCCGAGCCGTGTTCGGGAACAACCTACACTAATCACATGCAGTCGGGGACATTGCTCGTGACAGTGGGCTTCCACAATGAAGTATTGTTCAAGTCTATCTCCTATCCTACACTTAGGGTTGAGACAGAGTTTAATGAATAATAAACCTACACAAGCCTGGAGTTTTTTTCTGATGTTTTTTTCCTGAGATCTTTTTGCTTCCAGAAATGTGTGTAATTCAGCAAAATACAGCTTTAAAGCCTGTACTGCCCCCCCAAAGACCAGTTGTTGACTTAATATTTCTGTTGTTACCACTAGCAGAGAGAACCCGAATGCTGCAACAGTTAGAAAACAATTGACATAAACAATAAGACAAAACAATTGTCTTATCGAACAAATAGTTGAAGAAATCCTTACCAAAAACATTTGTAATTTCAGAGAGGGCTTTTTCCACAGAACTTTCCATTCTTAGAGAGAGCCATGCACAGTACTTCCTTCTTGGAGGAAAAAGAATAAAAGGGGTTTTATGCTTTAATGTTTTCTCAGTCTCTCTGTTGGTTTCTTGGGGGGAGATACCCAGGTGAAAATTCAGCACAAAGAAATAGAGTAGCTCACAACAAAAACTCATCCTTTTGGATTCTTTCGAGGAGAGTATTTTTCCCAACAAGCTTTACCGTTAGTTTAATGTTCGAGATCCTTCTGGTGGCAACTTGCATAGTATTTAAACAAATAAAAGAACATACAGATGTTTTACCCCCCCTCCCTTTTAATAAGCAATATCTTTATTACTAAGGTAAAGACTGTATCCTCCCATTTCTTGAACTGTAATTCTGGCGCACAGAAACCATGTAACAACAGTTTTCAACTAGTTATTTAGAGCTAACTGCAGTCTGCTAAATATGTTCATGAAAGTGTCTTTCCTAATATGCCAATGTATATTAAATGAATGTTTTCTAGGAGAGGTCTGCGTTAGAGATTGTTTTTATTACACAAAAATTAACTTATTTTTGCAAGTTTTTTTCCTATTGTCTTCTAATCTTTACTTCCAGCTGATTTGAGCTTAAAAATATTAATTTTTTGGGGGGGTGCATGTGGGGGGGAAAAAAGCACTGTGAAATTACTTTGGGATTTTTGTATTTGAAGGAGTTGAGGGAAAGCCAACACAGATGATGAAGGGGGACTGTATTTAACACTCCCTAAATTTTTATTATTTAGGTTCTTGTTAACAAAATATGGGAACAGAGGTTGGAAGGATATATACTTAGAGCGTATAGATGTTTGAAAGGTGTTGACAGTATAGAAAGATTATTTAGCATGAAACACGAGGGTTGCACAAAGAGTTAGGGAACGTAGTACAGCATACTGAGAAAGGCACTGCGAATACCTTCCCAGCAGGCTTGACTTTCTGTTGAACAGAAAGACCTCACGCTGTTACTGTTAAGAAACCTGAATGGAAAAATCCTGTATGCAACATGCGTTCTATTTTGACATGAAAATTAATCAGATGATTTTGAGGCTTTCTTTTACCTATCAATTAGGTGCAGTTCTTAATGAGATAGGAACTGGAATATTTCTAAGCATTTTGTGAGTTACTTTGTCAGTAGGTAATAATTTCAGGCATCCAACGCTTTTGCATGGATACTGACATGCAAAGCTTTTCTGAATGGTAGACTAGCCAATGAGGCTGCAATTGTTAGATTTTTGTATTTATTTTCAAAGCATAAAACCTTATGCAATTTCTCCTGGAGATGAAACCATAAAATAGTGTTTTCCTTTTTTTTTTTTTTAATGAACACATACTGTGAGCATTAACCTTGAGCAACTTTCTTCCACATTTTTCTTAAAAACAAGCCCAACCTTGTTGCCTTGAAAGTCTTTTATTCTGTTCCTCTACAGTAAAGCTTTACTTTCCTGTTCACAAACAGCTGGATATTGTTTTTGTCCAGTGTGCACATACTTTTCATGTCAGTCAGCTGTCTGCTCACTATCCCCCACCCCCATTTTGCAATGTACAATCCCCACTTGCAGCATTTTCAGTAAACATGGGATCAAATGAGTATACAGAAATAGCTTCTTCTATAAAATTTCCATTTAAAAAAATAACAAGTATTTATTTACAAAGTGTGTGCTACTACAAAGTAATATTTCCTATTGGTTCAAATATACTATATGCTAATGCCAGTGTTCCTATTAGGAAAGTAAAACTTTGTGTATGTATTTTTCTTTGTATTTCTGTCTGTCAGTGTTTAAAGCATATAAAATAGTGCCCACAATCTCTTTATGCTACTCCTAGCCATGTACAATGTGTTAGTATAAACTAACACTATTTGATCAAGGAATAAAACAGGATAGTTTAATAGCAGTCTTTTTGCAAAAAGAAAACTTTATAACTTAGAGGTATTTGGAAAGAAAGAAATCCATGGAGAATTCAAAAATCTGCAGCAAATTGTATGAGTGGGCAACTTGGACTTTCCCAAAGATACAGAAATTTAGCATGGGAAAAGGGAGAAAAATGCTTTAAGCTTAATTCTTGATTTCTGCCAACATGTTTGTGTGATACTGTATTTCAAAAGATATTTTGGAGGGTAAGAATAGTGGATTAAAATATTAAATTAAAATTAAAAATCCCATGTAGTTTGCATCGCCATGAATTAGATTTGTTAGTGCTTCTTTTCTTCCCGCCCACCAAGTCTACAAACCTTCCTCTAAGTTCAGCATTGAAAGTTGGCATAAAATATCTTTGTCCGACTGGCATCCTCTTTCTTTA
Source organism: Apteryx rowi (assembly GCF_003343035.1). Classification (NCBI taxonomy): domain Eukaryota; kingdom Metazoa; phylum Chordata; class Aves; order Apterygiformes; family Apterygidae; genus Apteryx; species Apteryx rowi. The sequence continues at coordinate 1,465,396 of NW_020450983.1, forward strand.
AAAAAACAAAACAAAAAACCCACCCCAAACCACAAATAACCTCTTCACCTATTTAATTTAAAACAATTAACAGACTTCTAAGTGGTTTCTGCATTTTAAACATAAAAAGGATGTGTCTCGAAATTATTTCCATGCAGACTATAGCTGATGTTAAAAAGTGTTACTGTAATGGAGATGGGAGGGTCACCTTTTTTTCATCATAATGCACATTGCAGTGGCTCTGTAACATTGGTTGATACGTAAGTCAGCATTATTTCATTATTAAGGGATTGATCTATTGCCAAATCTTCTTAGAAGTGCCAACGGACATGTAATGTTTTAAAAACTGTGCCTCTACTTGCTGGCTAGTGGTTCCTCGTGCTGCGCAGAATATGCAAATATAAAGGTTGGTGCCTTATTTGCAGTCAGGTCCTGAGGGAAGAGGATGAACTCATATCCTAGTTCTTACAGGCTCGTTCAAAGGAAGATTTTTTCAGAGTGGATGTTTGAGAGAGTCATATTGTTTCCATGTATTTCTCAATAGCAAAACCTCTCTATCCGAAGTATTTTTCATGTATACATCCTGGCTTTAGACAAGAGAACGTGCCAGAAACTTGTGTGATGCATTTTGATTCAGCTGGTGTTTTCCTGGGAAGTTTTAGGAGATGCACTTAATCGCTGTATCACTTGCAACCAAATTTACTAATTGTTAAAGTTACATTACAGATATAACAAAGCCACCAAAAAGTTGGAGACTGATTTTTGTGGAGTTAACATTTTCTGGTCAATGTTTTGTGTGATCATTCAGAAGAGTTGTATGTGACCTAAAAGGTAGCTTTAATCAAACCTAGGTGTTGCTGAACGGTTGACATAAATTTGAACCAAATTTAATCTTCACAAAAAAGCAGTATAAACTGAAGTGTTCCCACTGAGATTATCTTTAAATTTTGGTGGAAGGGGTTATGTGTATGTGGTGGGGGTTTCTTCTTTTATTGCCTTGATCTTACAGACGTGCCATTGCTGCTACAGGGAAGGCATGAGAACCAGACAGTGCTAGGGATTAATTTCTCTGTTTCACTCAGCCTGGATAACGATAAAAGGCTTAAAACAAGTCACTGGGAGGGACTTGTTTTGTCTTGGAAGAGTTTTCTATATACCGTGTAGAAGAGTTTGATTTAAATCTATAGCAGGATTTAAATTTTAGATAGCTGTTTCCTGCTGTCAACTGGTGTTCATATTTCTAAGTTAGGTGCCTAGACCTGGAGAGGGTTATGCATTTAAAAATGGTAGTTAGAGAAGTCAGAAAATTAAGTGGGGTGCCACCTATTCTAGCCAATAAAAAATACTTAGAAGAGATGAAAGTCTGAGCTACTGGGATGCTCCTTTATCTGCTCGGAATTGTCACCCTCTCTGACAGGGAGGTATCTGATCCACGTCAGCCCATTTTCCGTAACGGAGAAAGAAAAAGAAAGTTACTCATTTGCTTCCCATTGCTCCTAAGTGGGAGGCTTCCCCTCTACCCCCATAGGATTTGGATGGTTAGATCAAATGTCTTTTCCTCCCAGTTCTGAGGAGGGATTTTTGGTCTCCTGCCTCTTTAGATGAATGTCCTAACTGTTGGATTGTTGGATACTGTCAGAAAGATGTATGCAGGAAGAAAACACTTTGGTTTTGGCTGATCTTTGAGGTAGGCCAGAGGAAGTTGGAATATCAAAGGTGTTGAATGAACAAGCACTCTCTGAACAACTATGGCAAACAGCCCCTTTGGTTGTTTGGGCTGAGTGCTTTTGTGATGTTCCCCGTCTGACTGTGAGTGCTAACTCAGGTGCCAGGGCTGAGGGAGCTAGGAAATACTTGTATGAGCAGCTGTACAGTATGTACAGTAAGAAAGGATGGTAATACATAGCAGAGGGAATGAACAATTGGGAATAAGCTTTTTTCTTTTCTTTTTTTTTTTTTTGCCAATACAGCTGGGTCCAGAGGAGAACATTTGTTCACAGACTCATACAAAAGCACTTATCAAACTAATTCCAAAGCATAAATAGCAAAGATATACCTGATCTGAGAACTCAGGTAAGTCTAAGGCATGAGAGTTTCAAGAAATGTAATGGTGTCAGGACTTGGTTATGTGTATAGCTGCTAGCAGCAAATTACACATTTAGAACTGCTGACATGCTTGGCAGGACAGGTGTGTGACAAATTCTGCATGCTTTACTGGCATGTCGGTTCTGGACATAGGTCAAGATTCATGAAGTGGCACATTAAAAAAAAAAAAAAAAAAAAGTCCACACCAGCTTTTCTTAGCTTCTCAATGGTTCATCAGTAATGCTGCAACAGGCACAATTTTCCAATGCTGAGGGGCTGAAGAGGCCTTCAGCCATAAAATATCCCAGACATTGTGGTAACTGAACTGCAGCATCTCTTTAAAATAAATTAAGCTTATAGTAGACAGAACAATGTTTCCTCGGAGTGTGACTGTTACTAAAATTTATTGTTCAAAACTTTACAAAGCTCTTATGGTCTTCTGCTTCATTGCATTTTTATTCATTTATTTTTTTAATACTTAACTCCTGACACCGAGAGAATCTTGTAATGAAAAGATACAAACAGGAGGGTCACAGTTAGAAGACTTGTTTTGGTTTGTTCACTATATAATATATCCTGTGGTTACTTGCTTTGTTTTTAAATTAAACCAAAACCCAAATGTCTTTAACTCATTAAAAGGAAAGTGTTCTCTTTAAAATGGGTATGGATTATTTTCAGCTATAAAGAGCCAGTTAATTATAAAAACGAGTATTGCCCAGTGCTTAGTCTCAAATGAGATGAAATTTCAGCCCCACTCTTGTGTTAAAGGGGTGGGTGTGGTCAGAAGAAAGAGCACTTGACATTTTAAACCTTAACTAACTGTTGAATTCTGACTTCAAGCATCGTTTTATGGATAAACTTGAGGGTGTTGGGTTTGGGTTTTTTTTGGGGGGGAGGGGAAATTAAAATTTGACTTTATTAGGCCTTTTTACATCATGCTACTCTAAGCTGACTTAGTTAACTGATACAAATCCCTCTGAGTATTCTGTATACTTGGCAACTTGCAGCTGCTCAAACAGATTAGGAGTATTTCAAGCTATAGTTTAAAAGAACAGTCCCCCACCCCACCCCAAATCCCTTAACCGAAATGGAATTATCTTCAGTGTGGCTTGTACTAGTTTAATGAAGTTAGTTAAAATCATGCCTTCAGCTAAACTAATATTATGTGCTTTAGCATTTACTTAAATATACATGCTTTCTTAGATTAGGTGGATTTTTGCCATTAATTCCACTGTTGAAATGAGAAGACTGGCACAACTTTAATATAACTTTAAAACCAAAATCCACAAACATTATATCTGATTTCCACATAGCAGAAAAATGCTGTCTCCCACTCATAATTTTTCATCTAGTTTGTGGTGGTGACAAGTTTTTCTAAGTCAAATTTAGATTGTTTTCAAGCACCATAAAGTAAAAGTCCAGAAAAACTGTTTACTTCCAATATATATAAAAGCATATATACACAGTATTGTATTGCTTTCAGCCAACTGCTTTCTGAATGTGTAACCAATAACTAGTGTTCCAAGAGACCAAAACATGTCACTTGTAAGTTCTGCTTCAGGTRTTTATGGAAATTTAAATGTTAACTCTGCCTTATACGAGATACAATCTAGTATCAAAACCAGTACCAGTTGCTAGTTGTTTCATTTGAATGAATATTAAGAGTATTGCACAGAAGAGTAGAGGACAGTGGCAGCTGAACAGAAAATGGGAAAACTGGTGTTGTTAATGATCATATTACTCTGGAAAATGTCTGCTGGCGGCCCTCGGAGAGCCTGCATGTTGAAGCAGCCGAACATGGCTACTGCCATTAACTTAGTGGGAGCTGTGTGATTGCTTAATATTCTTGTTATTCATAATTGTTCAGAGCTCAATTCAGATGCAACATCTATATTTTGTGAGGTTCTACATTTACTTTTTTTTTTTTTAATGCGTCAGCTAATATGAGCAAGAACGGCTGAATGACTTGCCTGAGATCATATAGGGAGTGACTGTGGCTGGATGAGGACCAGAATTCTGCTAGTTCCCAGACTTTAGTGTAACCACAAGACCACAGTGCTCTAGTAGAACTTCATTCTCAACTGGAACTTGGCACAAAGAATCCCAAGGGAAGAATTTCCGTTTGAAGTCTCTTCTAAGTGTTCAAACTTGTTTTGTCCTTTGTATTTAACTAGTTCAGAAAAAAAATGGAAATCATGGTTCAACTGTCTACATAAATGTTATGTGCTCCTAGATTAAAAAACAACAAGAAACAAGTGGTTGATAGCTTGAAGTTTGCCAGAAAGCAAGTAGCTGTGCAGTCTACTGCTTTGAAGGAAATGGACATCAGTGGAGCAAGATCTCACAGAAGATCTTCCTCCTCAAAAGCAGAACGCACAGTGAAGCTAAGAAAATACCTTACGCTTCTGGGCAAGAAATTTTTTTTGACAGCTTCTTATAATTCAAAGTGTTCCTCTTTTGACAATTGTTTAATTAGTGTTTTGCTGCTTTTTCTTTTTATGCAAATTTTGAGTGGGAAATGTAAAGAAAGTGTAAAGTCAGGTACGTCCCCTAATGTATGGGGCCGGGGGGAATGGTGGTTTACTTTAGAAAATGTTCTGTCCTTAAGAGTGCAATAGGATGTCCTCTGCATGTCGGGTATCTTTGATCTGCCGTCTCCAATGAAAGCTGATGGAATAGTTTTCCAAAAACAAAGTAATACTAAGAATAAAAAAATTATATGTTTGTATGAAATGTCATTCATAAAACTGATAATTCCCTAAGAGTATGCCTGGAATATCTCCTCCTCCTCCTCTTACTACAAAAGTGAGCCACTTCAATCAAGTGCATTGAATCAGAGCACTTTTTTGTACTTGTAAAGCTTTTTTTCTTCATATAGAGGTAGTGTTACAGATTTGGTTGAAGTGAGGTTAGTGTACATCCCTTGGTCAGCTGTTGTCTATGAGCCGTGTGCATAGGCCAGTCTAACAGTCTTGCCCAGAGGGGGAATACCATGGGAAGCATACAGGAATTTTTTTCTTTGTGCACTTGCAAATCATTTGTGTAACCTAGATAGCTCTATTTACTCAAATGAGAGCTATGCCTAAATAATGGTGCCATCCTATCTGTACATCAAATGTAGGAGTTTAAACTATTTGTTTAAAGTTTCTACCTGGATGTTTTAATTTTTAATGCGAGACTGCGGGTGTGCTTGAATGCTCCTTGCAGTTATACCTGTCCTGAATGTAGCTAGTCATGTGCCAACTCCAGTAGAACAGCCGGGCAGCTTTCTAGCTAAGGCCTCAGTTTTTCTTACTAGTTTGGGCACAGTGCTTTTGGATCGTGTTGGCTTGAGTGCAGATTTGTCTGGAAAAGATAATGCGGACAGACCTCATACTGTGTTACAGTAACAGCCACAGCAATCAAGGAATATAGTTTGCTGCCATTGTTTAAGTGAGTAAAGTATTACAAGTTGCCTGATCTGTAACTAAATAACAGAGCCAAAGTCACTGTGTTCTGACAGCTAATATATTGGTACTTAGAAATAGTTCACTATTTACATGTAGTATAAAAACTAAAAAGGAGTAACTTACTTATTTTTAACTGGATTCACCTAATTAAAAATAGTTAACTTCAAGACTAGTTAAAATACTGAATGTTAGAACACCATCGGAAGAATACCATCTATACTGTATTTTGCTTTGCTATTAAATTTTTTTTTGTTTTTTTTTAAGTCTTTGTGATCGGATGTGATTTTAAATATAGAATATGGAGCCTCCTGTTGTAAGCCTAATTTAACTGTTCAAATGGGATTCATGTTGTGTAACTTCAGCCACAAATTATTTTAAGAAGTTGCTTGGTATTAATATTTTCCAAAAGGCACATCAAGGTATGTGCAACAGAAGTTAACTATAAACAAGTTAAATTAGTGTAGTATTATAATCCTAATCCAATTATGAATTGTCAAAATTGAATTTTCTTCCTAAGTATCTTAACCTATGACTTTAAAAGTTTGACTTGCCTGCCCTGAATTTTAAAATCCTGCCCTGAAAAGATGTTGCCCAAGATTCTTAATGTAGAGGCCTTTTTTTTAAATACACATGCTGTAAAATCAAATGGATTATAAAATTAGAACAGTAAAGGAGAAGTTATACTGGATACACTATAATCTATAAATACAATTTTTTTTCACTTATTTTTTTCTCCTTGAAAAAAAGCTGGTGCAGAGAATACTGCTGTTTTAATCCTGACTGCTTAATAATGGCAAAGAATAATCACTTATTATAAATAAATTAGGCCTGCAGTATAAATGAACATATGAACCTTTCAAAAGAGACATACTAATATTATTTTTAGAGTATCTAAAATGGATTTAATCTATTTCAAGATTCATTTAATCACTTGCAATTTATATTACTTTAAGAATCTTCTATACAGCAAGTTGAACAGAAAAAAGCAAACATTCTAACAGCCCCTCTCCCTATAATAATTTTCATACAAGATATTTTTAAATAGCTATTTTAGCACATGAATGTGCACGCACTTTTTTTTTTTCCTCTTTAAGGTAGTACAGCCAAAAGACAATGTGAGAATCAGCATTTGTTGACTGACCCTGTTTTCTTCTCCGTCTGGTTAGGATAAGGGGAAGACAGAGACTTGAGACAGAATGTCCCAAAATGGAAAATGTGAACTTGATGTTTACTTCGCCAGATCTCCAGGGACTTTGTTCTTTTCCTGGGTTGTAGTTGATAAAAAACATTTTGCTCTGTGTCTGCATATCACTCTGTGTTCAATTACAAAAAGTTTTCAATTTCAACTTTGGATGTGTTTGTTCTGAATCTTCACTGAACRCAGTGCAAACAAAAGCAAGAAACTTAAATAAAATCCAAAACAGGAGCTCTCATTAAGAACATGTATGAGCAGTACTTTGTATACTCAGTTTTCTACTGTCTTTATTCTGGGGAGGAAGAATCTTCATCTTCATCCTCTTCATCTTCATCATTGAATGAGCATGGCGTTTCTCCCCGTGATTCTGAGTAGCGTGATGTTGCACTGCTGGACTGTTGACTGCTAGGGGCAAGGAACTGCCCGGTTGCTAAGGCCACTTCAGCATCCAAACACAACCCTGGATTCTCACTATCAAAACAACAGAAATGTTGAAGTTTAGAGGATTTCTCATGAAGGTTTAAGCTTTCTTTTTGGCCTCGGCTATTCCCTTAAGAAAAGAAATGCTACCAACAAGGAAATATCCCAAAAGCTTTATATGAAATACAGCTAATAATTAAGAAAACTGCTGAAAATATTGGAAAATAGCAGGAAAAGAAGATTATTGGGAGACTGCTTTTTGTGTGTGTGTGCGTGTGTGTGTTTAAGTTTAGAGAGGAATACATCCATCACAGTTTTGCCTATACACAGAAATGTATGCAAAATGAAATGAAGCTATTAAATGCCATAAAGAATACCCGACCCAGAATAATTCCATCCCTTTTTTTTTTTCTAAAGGTACAGGTAACCTCCAATGAAAGTGTATGTGTGTGTGTGTGTGTGTTTGGGGGGGAAGAGGGGCAGGGTTGGTTTTTTTTGTTTGTGTTTTCCCTCTTTTCTTCTGGTTTGTTTTTAATTATGAGTAGACAGTGTGGACAAAACTTCTTCCATGAGAGCTCAAGCAATAGTGCATTGAGTCACAAAATATTAATTTATATTCTTCATAAGTATTATTAGGCTTTCTTCCACATATAATTACTTATTTGTAGTCTGTGCCCAGACAGGCATTTAAGGTTAACCAGAAAATTCTGTTCTTTAATAAAGGCTTGGAAGTGAGTCTACTCTTTCGAAAAATAGACACAAAACAGTATGTTCAAAAACTCAAACAAGCTGATTTGGCCTTTCAAACTTAATTACTTTATCAAGGAAGATGGCATAAGAGAGACTTTCACAATCAAAAATCAACTGTAATAGGAAAGATCTCACTTTCTCTTTGTAAATAGTATGAAACAATGAGGTCCTGACTACCACAAGCATATATCAATATCCTTGAATAGAAAAAGACTTTAGTTACCTTGATTTAGAAACAGAAGTGCCTCCTGCTACCTCTATATGTGAAGCTGCTTGTGCTGAATTTGAAAATAATCCTTCGTTCATCCAGGAAAATCCTGCAGACATATCTAGAAAAAAAGTATATTTGCATGTATTATGGTTACAGATTTTCCTCCTTTACAACGTTAAACTTTGCATTCTATTTATTTGGATTTGGGATTCCTTGTTTTATTTTAGAAGAGAGGGTACCAGTAGTGTGAATGCTGCTTTTATACTGTAGATGTCCTGTTTAATCAAGATGAGATTTTTTTTTAAAGTATCTGTTCCCCAGTGTTTGTGGATGCACTCAAGCCTTGCACTCCCTCATACTCAGCATGCAAGTAAGTATGCGATGTAGCATGCTCAATGCCCTCTCCATTCGATCTCAATTGTGGAATCACAGCATAGCTAGGAGTCTGAGGGAGAAGGAAAGGAGAACAAAAAATAGATGTACACGTGACCTTTGCATCTGGAAGAATTGTGGTTCGTCATATGAAACCTTAGTCATGTGAACCTGTCTGAAGTGAATTCACACTGCAGGTGAGCCCAGCAGTAGCTATATGCAATCACAGGTACCTGAAATTGAGGTTTGGAGTCCTTCATGGAAACTTACTACTACAGATCCATCCTATCAACAGCTACAAATGCATTTGGTGAAGGTATGACTGGAGCTGTAGGTGTCAGGGTTGGAGATGCTGCAGTGAAGGAGACAATATGCGTTTCAGTAGTGCGTGTGTTCTGATGACTGAAGGCAGTTTCACCTTGGTGGTCTCATTGCTGGCTGTAACACAGACTCCTAATCCATTTTGATACCCTTTGAATAGAAATGGCTACCAGCTGTGGATCAAACAGACCATGTAAAAGATTTTGTCCTGAGAATATAAAAGAGAGAGATTTTTTGTATACTGTATATGTGATGTGTAAGTAAGTAAGTCTCCTCTCTAGAGATAGGAAATTTTAGAAATAAAATAGATGATAAGAATTAGCTTTCGGGTTAAGATGGAAGACAGAAAGCTATTTTGAGATGGAATCTGGGCAGGTCAATAAAAACGCCTTATCTAGAAAACAAATGAACAGAAAAAACTGTAAGCAGAATTAGAAACAAGTCAAAGAACTTGTTTTTCCAATTCTCTTGTCAGAAGTGTTCATGACTGAAAACAACTAACATATTATTTGTTTGGGAATTTGAAAACAAATACTATGAGGGTCTTAAGTAACCCCTTCATGTCTGTCGGAGGGCTCTTCACAGCTTTACTCAAGGAATTCAGTATTATTGCAAGACCCTCAAAGCTCCTTTCATCAAAGTAGAGAGAAATTGGTATGTAGGCCCCAATTAAGTTGAACAAGGAACCAGGCTTTTTTTTGGTTTGTTTCCCCCCCTCCCCCTCCAAACCATGGTGGGGGCTTTTGTTTGGCTTCTGCTTGTCTTGGAGTTGAGGTACCTGGGTGGCTATGTTTTCACTGYGTCTGAGACGGGGCCTAGCTCGCATGCCTTTTGCTGATTAGTATTAGCATTAAGTAATCATAAACATAAAACATTTTCATAGAGCTGTTTTTGATAATCAGCCAGCTATGACTTTCATATTAAATAGCTCTTTGAAAAGAGCTGAGCGGTTTCTAACTGCTAGTACTTCAAGTTGCAGCTAGTAACCATTTTGGAGGAGGAAGAGAATTTCTGGATTTTCTTTCTTTACTTCATACCTACTAACCAGAGCTGCTACCACTTAGTTTAGTGTTGCTCTAAGGCATGCATAGTCACAAACAAGGAACACTGTTCATCACATACAAGATTTAAACCAAAATAAAGTTATTGAAACTGTCTAGTTCTTTTTCACAGTGCTTGAATGGGGCTTCAGCAGAATGCATTAAACCTGGACTTACAGTCCTTCCCAGGCCTAACAAAAACCTCTGTTCTGTATGGCATGATGGCAGTGAAGTGGGATTTTACTATTCATATTTCATCCAGGACTGCTTCACAATAGCAGATATGAAGAATAACTAAAAGCACTTGTTACATACACTTTCTCATTTGCCTGTATATGTTCTTACTAAGTTTTAGTGTTCTGGAGATGCTACAGCATACTCCTTAGGACAGGGATTGTTTTAAGTAGGTTGTCACAACTTCCCCCACAGCCACATAAATTGGCTCACAGTTCATAGGGTGCCACAGGCTACCTCACTTTGTGCCCTGGACACTTATAGCAGGGAGGTACTTTCAATGATATATTACACAACAAAGGAGAGCAAGGCTGACATTCCAGCAGGAGGTATTTGGAACAAGACAGAAAACGGTAATAAATGGCAGCTTTAGGGTGATCTGTGAGGAGTGAATAGGTGAGAATAATTGAGTATGGACACAGTTGGCTGGCTTTCATTGAGATTGTCCTAAATGCTGTTTTTTTACAGAGAACATGTTTTGACAGCTTCCTCCTGCGTTTGCACACTCCTCTAAACCATTTGGAATGACAACATTGTATTTAGGTTAATAAAGTGGATGAGAGATGTATCACAATGTTGTTTCCTGGTCTTTCTTTAGAAGGGCTGTACCTGTGCGCACATGCTTTGTATTCCAGGTAAGTCACTGCTAGTTAGCTTGAGTTTTATTAAGAGTTTGGGCTAACACCTTGCTTTTCTTTTTGAAAGGCAGGATGGAAATAAGTATGCATTTTATGTATGAGGCAGAAAGAAGGTTCATGAGTACAGATCACTGCCTTGTACTTTGATTGCCTTGTACGTAAATTCAGTTTTCCAGTTGGGCTCTGAGGAGCCAGGAAAAGAGGAAGTCTGTAAAAGATGGGAGTTTAAGAAGCCATTCCCTGTGTGGAGAGGACTGTCAAAATAGAAGTCTACCACAGGATGGTACTTTGGAAACAGTTCTACAACAGTTCATGCTCATCTAAATCAGTGCTGGATGAGCAGAAATAAGGCAATCTCACTCTCTCCTTTACACTTGCACTATGCTGGTTTGATCCCTTGGATAGCTAGTTCTACATGCTAAATTGTCAGAAACTACCCTGCCAAATAAAGAGCCTGCAGATTAGCACCCTGAACCAGCTCATGAAGGGGTCAGATGAAAGTAACTATGTTAAAGTTAAGAGAATGGGCAGGAATGTGTATAATTAGGAATGGGACCTGGGGATGCCAAATTAAGCTGGTGACACTGTAGCCTTAGAAACCACATTGCTCTTTTCACATTAAGAACCTGGCAAGTACTGTGATTGTAGTACACTGGTGCATGGCCATCACTTTTTCCTGGATTGCATACTTAGCTGAAGCAACACTTTAATGTTAATTTTTCCTGTAAATTATGTTTAAGCTGCTRTAACCCTCTACTCTTGCTCCCTTTTGTGAAGTTAGTAAAAGGTAAAATGATGTCAAATTTAGAAGTCTGCATCAGTTACAAACAAGCGAATGACAGAAAAGTGCGCTGTACATCTCTGTCGCACAGTTTAAGATATGTGGGGCAATTGCTTTATGGCATTAAGGTGCCTCAATTTCTGCTGACTTCATGGGAGTCAGACACCTGAGGATCATGTTGGAGTAGCATAGCAATGTAGTACCTAAAATTATTTATCTAAATAAAGTGGTTTGATAAAATACGCATTAAAAAACCTTTCTGGTAAAATGTCATGTAACCTGTAGAAAACCTAATAAGACAGTATTTTTATCATATTAAGGCACTTAAAGAATTACTAAAACCCATGATGCTTCTAAAAGGAAAATACATGGATGCACACAGTATCAGTTGGCTTAAGGAGTTCCAAGGAAGTTATTTGGCATGTTTAATGCAACTGGGAAGCAAGTTATTCCAGAAAAAAAAATTTTTTTTTAGCTGAGATGCTCCATGTTTTGTTGTAAATTTTACGTTTCTTTCATTGAACTGGGTTAGAATTGGAGTCTTCCAAGTGCTTCTCCAGTCCTATTAGCAAGCATTACAATGCAAGCTATTGTTACTGTTTGGAAGTCAGTAATTATCTGAAAAAAGAAGACCAGTCTGAGGTCAGATTAACATTCTGTAGGAAATGACTTAAAAGTTATCTCTGCCAGTGGTAAGTTTAGCAATGAGTTCATTTCAAGTAACTTATCTACTTACACACATTAGAATGGGGCTGCTTTCCACAGCATTAACGTTCATAGTGTCGGCTAGTGTGGGAAAACTCTAATCTTTACTGTCTGTAATAAATTTACCCAGTGAATAAATAAGAGACATTGATTTGCTTTTCTTGTAGAGCAGTTAATTGAAGCCTACTTACTTTAAGCACCATCCTGAAAGCTACGGAAACAAGCCATGAATTCTGGAAACCGGTGATTAGCATTGCATTTCACTACTCGCAGTGTAAGAAACAAAGCATAAAGACTGCCAAGGTCAAAATGGGAAGTTATACTTAACTGAAGACATGTAATCAGGCAAATGCTGCCTTTTCAAGTATTGGGCAAAACATTTAAATCTGCTTCTCTTATTTGTCAGTTACTGCCATTAGAAGGCTTTGCTATGCAATTCATATGCTCAACTGTAAATTTGCACTGTGTAATTAAGTTACAAGCAACAGATAAAAGAAACCTTTGAACTACATATACATATTCTAGTAACATAACTTTCAGACTAGTTTTTTCAGAGCCTGAAACTACTACTGAATATAACCCATGTCTGAAGAGTATATAACTGCCTCAAAGCATTTTGAATGAAAAGGCAAATCAATACATTTCTTGTGACTAAAATTCTGGCTGCTGATTTGCTACTAGGGGAATTACCCTAGTCACAACATTCTTTAAGAATGTTTCATCTTGGAAACTTTTTTTTCCATTTAGTTTCTTTGAAAGAGAGTACTACTTGTTTCTCACTTCCACAGGAACATCTTAATTGTTTGCCTTTAATGCTTTCAATAAAAAAAAAAATCCAGAAGTACATTGGTATGATTGAGTTTATTAAAACAAACTCAATGAACTGCTACTCGCTAGTTTAGATATGAAGAGTTTTATTGTTTAATCTCTAAAACATGGTTTAACACAGTATTTTCTCTAAGTTTAAAGAGACCCTATTCTCTGAAGATAAATTAATCTAGTATTAAAATTAAACRCAATATTTTATTTTGATCTTCAATACAACAGGGCAGTTAAGTTATTCTAAGACTATAGCATGACCAACAGAAGTGGTTCTGCTCCTACCACCTTTTCTGCATTGATAGTAAATCAAGCCAGTAATTTTTAGTTGGGTCAACTTGCAAGGAACAAAGAAAGATGGTAGAACTTCTCTTTTTGACACCAGTAAAGCCATATACAGGCTTGGTGTGCAATTTCAATGTAAATGAAATGAAAAGATGAAATCTTAATTTAAAAACCTACAGGATAAAGAGACCAGGAAAACACAAACATGCTTTGATATGCATAAGCACATACAAAATAGTTTGAAATCCTGAGCCATTTAAAAAAATACTATTTTTTAAAATACGTAACTGAATTCTAACTTATATCCAGCAGTATTTTGCCATGTCATGAATTAAAATCATTCATAATTCTCTTGTGTAATAAAATCAAGAAAACAAAAATGCATGTTTAGCTTTGTGACTATTTAACTATATTTTGATTAGCAAAATGAATAGCACATGTAGTATAAAGCCTACATTTAAAAGATCCTGATATGAAGATTAAATGCTGCCAACAGACAACAACCAACATTAGGCAAATTTTTAAAAAGTTAAAACCAAATGTTTGAAGTTTCAAATCTCCCTGTAGGGGAGAGATTGAAGTTTCCAATCTTTCCTGTAGGAAAGACAGTTTTCTACTACAGTCATTAAAACAAGGCCAGTATCTAGTTAGTAGAGAAATCGGGGCAACAGCTTCGTTCCCACTTTCCTCAGAAATGAAGGCCTGTTTACAGCAATTCATCAGGTAAAACTTCCTTTAGAGATGAAGTCTCTCCAGAAAACTTAAGAAAATCTTAGGCCAAGTTTAAGATTTAGGTAGAGCAAAAAGAATGCAGTCTGACAATAATTAAAGGAAATGATTAAATATTTAAGCAGCTCTACTCTAATGATGCAACACTGAGCATATTTAGGTTTGAGTCTATTAAGGTGTGACCTTAAAGCAGTTAGTTCAAACAGTATGACTAGGGGAGATAAAAGCCACTGCAAGAGACACCTGCCCTGGAACTCTGGATCCTCTTGCTGAATTTAGAGATGCTCAGTTCTCAAATAGCACCTGCTGTTCATGTCTTTTATCTGAATATCCCTGTTTCACATGTTAAGTGAAAGTGTGAAAATGACTGGCTGAGATAGCAGCACAGCAGAACCTACAACCCATGTGTTTGAGAGTTCACAGGGCACGTCTGCATGGACAAATGCAGACATGAGTTCCTTCAGCTGTGCTTCAAGTCTTAGCAGAGCTCACCTAGCTCAGGCACAGTGCTAATGCAGCTGGGCCACATTTGCATTATATTCAACAGCTCAAGCTGCTCTCTTTCTTTCCTCCCCTCCTTAACACAAAGAGCTTAAGAGCTCTCTTCTTCCAGTTTCTTCACACATCCATTTATTCAAAAATAATACTAACTCAATGAAAAGTTGTGTTCTTATCTTTTAGATACTTAAAGAACTTCTTCATAATGCAGCTCTCTCAGAAGCTTGTTATAAATGATTTTACGTTTACATGAGAGCTATGATAAGCCTTCCAAAACTAACTGTAAAATGACTGTTCTATGTATAGGCTTTCGTAAAACTTCTTCAAATGCCATCTACCTATGTAGGTGAATATCACTAAATTTGCTTCAGTTAGTTAATGTTATAAATTTGATCAAGAACAATATTTAAGTAAGTGTCAGCTAACTTACCTGTGATGTAGCCTTCTAAAGCTTTTGGCACCAGTGATTTTGCAGTTCTTAGGTCCTCAGCTGAACATTTGCCTGCCTCAAGCCCAAAGGACATTCCCATTCTCTTCAGCACCTCACTGTCATCGTGAATCTCAAAAGTGTTATCGAAATTAAAGAGGTATTCAAATCTGCATATAAAAAGTCAAAGTGAGATGGTTTTGAAAAGAAGCATAGCTTTGCTTTTATTTTTTGATATGCAGCGAGGTAGGTGTCTGGACTCTTCATCATCTGTAAAGGGGCCTTAAAAAGAAAAAGGGCAGCAATTTTTTTCCTAGCATATCTGCAGGGTTTAAAGTAGTACTTTCTCAATTAAAGCAGCTTTTCCATTGCAGGAAAATAGTCTGAACTTTTCTCCCTCATTAAACAGATTCAAAGGGGAAGACAGAGGTCTTACTAAAACATTAACCTTCTCTTGTACTAAATCCAGTATTTCTAAAGGTCACCTGCAGCCCTGTCACCAAACCAAGAGTTTTGTTTTTGCTTCTTTTACATTTCACTTTCTGTTCTAATCTGCAACACTCCTCCTGTGAACTGACCTATTTACCTTGGTATAACTTTGCTTTTTGGATGCATTTTTTCAAGTAAGCAAGCAGCTAGTAAAGTTCTGTGTTCAAAGTCCAGTTTGTTCAAAACCTACCATTTCTGCTGTGCAGGGCTCTCAAAATGTTTTTCATTGCATGTACCAGTGGAAATAGTAATAAAAACTTGAAGAGTACTTTAGCACCAGGTGGGGCATCTAGACTGGCCTTATACTGTAATCACAGGCTGTTAAATTTCTTTAGCACTAGTCCAAGGATTAAAATAGAAGACTTATTTCTGACTTCCCAATCCCTCATTTTTCTGCTGACAAATCCCTATCCCTGGAAAAGCAATCCAATTTTTAAAAGATAACTTACTGGTGGGTCTTCCATTGCCTCCCCAAGCTACTATGTCACATGTGGATATTCTTGGGTTTTTTTATACCAATTTTTATACCTGATCCAACTAAATTTGGCAAAGTTACATGTTGCTCTGTGTCTATGCACAAAAATTGCATCTACTATCAAATGTACATGCTTTGTACTAGGTATAAGTCAGTTACAGACATCATTTATTTTGTAGCTCATACAGTGATACTTGTATAACCTATATTGTTCATACAGCTATATTTAATTAAGCTTAACCACATCAAAGGGGAAGTAAGTGTCACTATACTGTGACTGGTACAACTATGTTCATACTAGCTGGACTGATGCAGTTAAAGCGATGCAACTATGTTGAGACAAACAAGGTATGGAAGAACGCAGTCGTACCAAATCCAGCAAGCTGTACAGTAATAAGTAATAACTGAATTCAACTATATGGTACAGTATTAAAGGCAGTATTTACTGACAGCACCACATTTTTCCTCTGATGTGTTGTCTTGGAATTGTCTATATTCCCAAATTTTGTTTGAAAAAAATCCTCCATTTCTTAAAATAAGAATGGTCATAGTATTCCCCCCCCCCCCAAAAAAAAAAAAAGTGTCTGTGTAGCTTGGAGTTCTCTCTCCAGCTATGACCAAATACTGGATATTAAGAAGGTGGTGTAAGAACAGGAGAAACTTATGGTTATATTTCTCCAATATAGTTTCTAGCAACCTGCAACCTCTGACCTGGGAAGTCTCTATGCTTCTTCTACCTTTGTCCTTAAAAGCTATTTAAGGATTTTCTTTAAGTGACTTTATATGACCACCTTTTGAACCTGTGCAACTTTTGGGTACCACATTAAATGCTATGATTTGCATAGTTAAATTGTTACAAAAAAGAACTTACATTCTTTTTGTATGAAATCTGCCACCTGATAATGTCTTTTAATGTCTCCTAATTTTAATAGCAATTTGGAATAGCTGTTCTATATGCACTTGCCACATGCTGCCCATGATTTCTTAGACCTCTGTGAATGCACTGTCCTCTCTTTTCTAGGCCAAAGAGTCTATCTGTTCCTTCTATGAAGGCCTTTTCATAGCTTTAGTCATTTTTGCTGCCCTCCTGTGTCTGTCTCTCTCCTAGTTCTGCTATACCTTTTTCCAAGAAATCTTGACCAGGACAGCATATAGTATTCAGATACAAAAGCATGACACCACCTAAAGTTTTAAGCTATATTTCTTACTCTTTTTCCTAATAATTCCTAACTTTTTTTGGCCATTATTGAGCAATGCACTTTTGTTCCCACAGAATGATCTATTACAATGCCATCTTATTATTCAGTGCTAAAAGCTAGGTCCAGAGGCCAATAATGTGCATATGTACAGTTGGGTACAGTTCCTTCCTCTCCCTCTCCACAGATAGGTGTAGATTTCATCAGAAATGAAGTTCATCTGCTATTTTGTCATGTAGATGTACGTCATCTCTTAGTTCTTTAGCCCTTCAGTAGGTATTAATTTTTATTTCCTTGAATAATTATTGTCAGCTAATTCTTCCTTCCATCTTTTTATCAAGACAGACCAATGGAATTTTGCTGTTGCTTCCCCCTTTGTTGTAATAACCAACACTTTGGTTCTACCTTTTCTTTCCTAACATTTAGCCAGTTAGTTATTAAATTCATGAATGAATCTTCCCTCATTCCATAGTCGTTTATTTTCTTTAAAGGCTGCTATGGAGTGGCCTTTTAACATCAACCAGATTACCCTGTTTCACATGCTCGCTGACTGACAGATTTGGGGTAGCACGACTTCATTTGATTACAGCTATGTTATTTCTTCTATACTGTATGGTACTTATTCACATGTCTGAATCTTTGTTGTAAGGTCTACACATCAGTCTGTTTATTGATCAGTTAGTTTAAAAAAAAAAAAAGTGTCCTATTTGTCACCTTCCATTCTTCTGGTACGAAGTAGTTTTAATATTAGCTTTATATGCTACTTCACACTTGAGCTTCTTTATAATGCTAGGGTGAACACCATCTGTTCCCAATGATTTGTTACTGTTTCTCTTACTGAACTACTCTACTAACTTGGAGATAAATGAATTCTGTCAGATTCTAATGTCCAAATGCACATACATACGGACACACACAGTTTTAACATGAAAATATCTTTAAGCTCCAGCCTCTGAGAGTAATTCTTTTAGTCATGTACAGGCGAGGGGTTTTTTAATTTTTTTTTTTTAAYTGTGGCTTTGATCACTCCCTTATACAGCTTGATAATGTATAGGCCCTATAAGCTCCTTATAAGCTTCCTGTTTCTGTACTGAAGAAAGGTTTAAGAAGTGCTTCAACTGCTTTATTATGTTATAGCTTGTTATATGTTGTTCTTTTCCCTATTTGGATATAACTTAGCTTTTGGAAAGCTGTTGTCCTTCTTTTAATGTCCTGCTTTCTATGCTGTTGTTAGCTGTGCTGAACTTTTTCTTGGGATTTTAATATTATTATTATTATTAAAAAGTCTGAGCTCTGCATTTCTTTTGAAACTCAAACGGAACCCTTGATGCACGCATGTGTTTTTACCCTTTTATTTATATATCTTCCTTTCTGAACTTACCTACTTTAAAACTAGGTATTCTGGTTTCTACGTCTCTCTCCTTTTAAGACTTCTAGCATTTGTATGCTGTATTTGACTGACTTTTTCAGATGCTTTGTCTTTTCAACATGACTTCTGACTTCTATTCTTTTTATCTGAAGACTCTGTTTTTGTCTACTGCAGCTTCAGAAATGTCATTCCCAGTGTGCTGTGTGGCATGTCTGCATTCTCAAATTCTAAGTAAAAATTGTCCAATAAACTCTTCATCTTACATGCCAGAAATTTCATTCTGTTTTGGCTAGATGTAGGTAATTCCCCCTATGTATTATATTTTCCCAAGCAGTGATTTTCTTTGGGAGATCCTCTGTAAATCTGATTTTGACTAACACTGTGATGTTATACTGGGTCATCTGTTTGCTGAACTTTTTAACATCACCTACTGGTGCATCAGAAATACAGACCAACCAATAGTTTATATAAATGTTGTTTGGGAGAAGGAAAGGAAAACAACCAAGTTTGCCAGCAGTGGTGTTGAGCAGGGCAAAATAGTTTGGCAAATGCTCCAAGAAATTGGAGCACTGGAATTCTCCAAACTGAGTAACCACTTTGACAACTGCCTTATTCAGCAGATCAATATAACAGTGGTTTAAGTATTAGCAGTTGCTGGCACCGTTCATCTACGCACTGCTGCTGCCACTAATCAGTTACACAAATAATAATCACAGTGGAAAGTGTGTTTAATTTGGATTGCACACTTCATGATCTCAGGGTGATGTTAATATTGAAACACAGTTATATAAACCAAAATATCAACAATTTAAATTATTTCAGTCTGCTCATTTTTAGTAGTAGTATTTTCTTAGAGTTTGCGATTGTAGATGCATGTGCTGTACCTCTCTAGATAGCCAAAGTTTTAGTTTCATCACTGACAAATTCAAAGCAGCAGTTCTGAAGCTTCAATATGAAATTGTTTAACTTGTTAATGACTTAAAACCTATATACAGAACAGCGTTTTAAAAAAGTGCAGTGAGAACTGTATAGCTTATCTATAGAATAAGGGTATAGTTAAGTTAAATCAATACTGATCTCAAAATTCCCAACTTGTTGAGTTGGAGTGCTGGTGGGATTATTCCAAAAGTTTTGTCACAGAATATACTGGGTTTCAGTTAAATGTATTCTACAGCAATTCTGCTCCTACTAGGCATTGCTTTTTGCATGCTGGCATTTCAGTAATTAGGGACCGTCTATTTTTGCTGCATCTAAATTCGCTTTGAAGTTCAATACAGGATTTGTATACTACAGAATGAAATCTGTAACCTATAATACCTGAAACAAAGTTATTTTCAGCTAATAAACTGGTCAGAAGCTGATCAACAGTTAACATAATACCCCATACTTTCAGTCATCCTTTCACAGGATGGAGAACATAAGCACCCAGAAATATGTAAGCGGAAGGTTTTCAGATTAACAGAAAAGAGTGGAACTATAGCAACAATACAAATGCTTACACTGGAAATGTTTCAAACTTCTTCATCACTTCCTTCCTTTTTTTCTTTGAAGAGCTAGGTACAAACCTTTTGTTATTGAAAGATGTCAACCATTTCTTTCAAAGCTGTTATTATTACCTCTAGGAAGTTACTTTTGTGTTACATGGATCACCTTGTATTTCTGACTAAATAGATTTATGCTATTGTAGAAGCAAGAATTCAGAAGCACCAGCATGTGACTATATGAAAAGCTAGTGCTTGCTGTCCTAGTATATAATTTAATGCAATTTGCTGTCTCCTGTGCAGTGAAGGCTCCTTGAAATGTCATTTGGAAATGCCTTTTACAACAGTAAAAGTCAGCCTGTTTTGACTAATGGTTATGTGGCTGCATTATAGATAAGAAATAAAGAAAAACTTAAATGCACAATTAATTTTAGTAAACTTAAAAAAAAAAAAAGTTCAAAGAAAAATTTCGGTCCACAAAGAAAATAATATTCTAAAGTTTGATTCCACAACACACTCACTTATCGCTTGATATGCTGCAGTCTATAACAGTTCTTTTGCTAGTGTTGACTATTAAGAAAGGCAGCTGTATTGTAGAGTTCAAAGCTGGAGGGCCTTGATTTTGCTGTTCATTTTGCTGATTTCGTTGTACCAAGTTTTTGAATGCTATTTGCTGTAAGAAAGAAAGAAAAAGCAATCATTGACATTAAAATGAAGACATCGACATTTCCAGGAATTGGGACTTAATAGCTCTTATTTGCCAAATATCAATACCTCCAGTAATTTTCTGTCAAAAATAAGTCTGGCCTGACTTCCCCTTTGCACTATTATTAGTGAAGCTGGCCAGGAACAACAGAAGTTGAACTCTATTTTTTCATGCATATCTTAATGCGTATGCCCCCCTCGCAATCCCTGGAGATGAAACAAGAATGGTGCAATAAGGTTTGGCAGAGAATGCCTCCCCGCTCCTATTGAAAAGGGAGTTGGACATCCTCTCTGTTAGTTTATATGCATATTTACCTCAGACTAGGAGCTAGTTACACTTAAAAGTTAATGGGAATTATGGCATTCCTGATCCATATCCTCTTCCCSTTCCCATCCACTCCCCCTTTTCTCCAGCTAGTTAGTTTTGAAATCCTCCCCTTAAAGTTTTACACAGGTGCCATTTATGACACCATCTCTTCTCTATTGGATTCTTAGGTCCATATATCTGTGTGTGTATATATGAAAACATGTATTTTTAGGAAATGTTATTTTAGGATTGGAAGCAAGTCAGTGTGCTTGCCCACACTGAGGCATTATTTATTCCATTTAAGGGGAAGATAGACAGACAAAACCCAGAAGAACTGATAAACCATTTGACAGTGAACACAATTAAGGATATAATGACAGTTGTAGATAGTAAGAAAGTGCAAATCAGTCATTTTCACACCAGGTATTTGAGGGCCTGACTTGCCAGCATAATTTCATGTTGCTCTTAGAGAAGCTGCTGATTTATTTATTAGGTCAGATGGAATTAGAATTGTACCCTTCTACATAGAAAAACTATTTCTGATGATGAAAAAAGGAGAAGCATCATATATTTAAAGTTCCAGTGTGTATCTAAGTAGATTAGAATTGTATCATTACATTTGTACCATAGCAAAAAACGACACAAAACAACCCCCCCCCCCTTAGCCTTACTGGCAGTAACTTCATACAAAACTTTGATTGTATTTAAATTACTGAAAGTTCACAGGCCAAAACATTTAAGAATGTTCATAACTGTATTTATAAAATGTCGCTTTATAAACAGAGGTACATTTGAAATATGATATTTCTGCAATTTAAGCCAAAATTCAAATAGTCTCAAAGTCTTCCTAGGTGCATATCAGAATGTAAAAGAGCTGGATTTGTCAGCCTTTCATTCTTAGGAGACAGAAATGTCTGTCCTCCCCAAAACGACTTAGTACATGTTTATTGAAGTTCAGCCGTAGATTTTTTTTTTGCTTGGAATAAAAGAGAAAATTTCTAACAGGAACTAGTCAGAGAAGTGCACTAGAGCACTTGGAGCTGTTCCCATTCTCCCTACTGTAGATAATGATGAAGCCTCAGAGAACATTTATAAAGGGTTATGGTAAGTCAATATAATTAATAAGCTGTTTTACAATAGGTAAAAAATGAACCAAAAAGTGAAGTGCAGGTAAGAGGTCCCCATACCAGACATCAGAAAGGACACCTCTAAAACTTTTTCTCCCCAGTATATCATAGTTGTTAAGTAAGTCAAGAAGGAACTTTAGAAGTTCTAACATTTTGGATTCTTACTTGATAATTTCATTTTGTATATGTTATCTATGTATCTATATGTATAGAGAGAAATAAGAAAAATACAGTTAAACATACCTGCAACAGCAGTTCTTGTAACTGGGCTCTCTTTTGTTTTATCCGTTCAATCCGCCTCTGTTTCTCTATCTTAAAATAGAAATGTAAATGCACCAATATAATTACTGAATTTACCCAGTTTGTTTCATTGTGCCAAACTGAACAGATTTTAAAGCTACCAGTATGCTAGCACCGTTACCAAAATCTATTCTTTCCCTTTGTAAATGGTGGTGATTGTATGCTAAATAAAACCGAATAATACATAAGAGAATAAAAGAATAATATATAAGCATAACATTTCAGTTTATTGAAATATCAAAAGTGATTCTGATACCTGCACATTATGAATATAAAAATCAGGTTTACACTGTGGAAAAAAACTCTTCTAGAATAGTTCGATTATCACAACCCGTCAACTATATAGAATTTCCCAACTACCTCACTTTACCTCTAGATTCTGACATTCCTGAGCTGAGTTTGTAGGAAGGCCAATCCATCGGATTTCCTTTTTCTCCTTTGAAATTATGTTCATTGCCATCAGCACATTAAGGGCATCATAAACTCTCCGTCTAATATTTTTCTGATCATAAGCCTGCTAAGAAAGCAATGCAGTATTAATTACAACAAAAGCACTCAAAAAAAGAAGTTAAAAAGACTGAACCCTTCCTTCATAGATGAGTAAAACATATAAAGACAAAATGGCAATTTAAGTCAGAGTGGTACTAAAACCTATACCTTCATTAATAATAGTTTTTGGATACCACATAAGCATGTTTGTTTGCAAATGAAAGCCTGAGGCCCGCCTGAAGCCACCTTGCAACAATTCCCATTGTGGCAACTCTGTTACGGTTGAAAAGAGTGTCTGGACCACATATGGTAGATATGATGAGTTGTATTTTTTTAAAGTGAATTTTTTGGCAGACTTCTCTATTTTATTTATAATTTAGAGGGAGTTCAATTATGTTAATTCTACATCTTAAAATTTTACATATTTTATATATATAGCTATATATATATGTAAAATATATATTTTTTTACACAAACACAGTCTTAATATCTGGGACATAGCTAAGTGAAGAAAAATATGGAGTGTAGCAGGACAGTGCAGAAACAGAAAGGGACAGAATTCCATGATAAATCAGCCAATTTTGTAATGATATGAAACAAACTTCACTACATATTTGCTTACCGAATCTGTAGCTAGGTGGCTGTTAGAATTTGTGAATTCTGATACCAGCTCATCAGCAACTTCATTGTATGAAGTTGTTCCTTTACGTTGGACTTTTTCACATACTTTCATTGAAAAATGCCTCAGCCCTTTCCCATTTTTATCTCCTTTTTTGCTTCTCTTACTGTAAAGAGAAAAGTAATTATTTTAATATATTGATTTTTAGTAAGCTTATTTTGATATACAGCAGAAGGGTCTAACTTTTGCAACAGAAATCAGGACTGCCATATTATGCATTACTTAAATAATAAAATTTGTATTTTGCTTTACTTTGAATCAGTTTCTTTTTTCTTACAGGTTGGCAGAAAGAGTGCACTAGGGCCTCCTCCCCTTTCTCTGCAGTTTCTACAGTATCAGTCTTTGGACACATTCTGCTGGGTAGATGCTAAAAAAATGGATTTGTAATTCATCTCCAGGTACTTACACAAAAGAACCCCTAAAAAAAATGGGAAAATCTCACAGGGTTCTTATGTGCCTGGAAACCAGATTTAGAGACAATTGTCATGTTTGTGCTTAAAACAAAGACTCAGATATCACTATTTATGATACAGCAGAAGCCACCTTAATTAATTCTCCTAATGACTTATGTTTARTATCTGTGCTATCACAGTTCAGATTGACATACAAGAATCTCTTTTTAGAAAGTAAGTACATGTTCATGAGTTCTGTGGTGCCAAATTCATGACTGGCAGGGTTATTTTCTGCTCATTCTTCTCCCTCCAAAAAGCAAGAGCTTAGATTATGGTAATGAAAAATATATGATCAACTGGGTTTCATCACACAAACTGGCATATGAAGTGGTCTCGTAATTGAGGTATAGCTACACCATGCAATACTTACTACAGTCAGATAGCACAGATTCTTAAATTATTTAAAATCCAGCATGCACTTCTTCCCCCCATTACTAACAGAACATTCTCCAGCTGAACCAGATGCTGCAGACACTCAGCTCTCTGTTTTAGCAGTAGAAATTTTTAGAAATCCAGTTTCTTTTCACTATATTTTTTTAATCTGAGAAAGCTATACTCTACAAAGTCCATTTGATTTTCAGGTGACTGTAATTTTGGGGGGATGTTTTCATTCTATATGAATTTTTTGTTAGTTTTACACTCTTACAGGAGTTATTTTGTTATAAAATGGGAAGAAACGGCTATAAATAGTAGCATATAAACAGATATCTAATCAATTGTTTTAGATTCTACAAATTAACATAATCAAAAATTATCAGTATAAAATAAGGAAAATATTAAAGTGCCTGGAAGAAAAATCTTCTCAAGATCATGTTCACAAAGCCTGAACAACAAAACAGGATTATCTGGGCCTAGTAAAACAATGTTAGCTTCCAGTTCAAACAGAAGTATGTTTGAAGGTGTGTGTAAGGGGCGTTTTAAATTACTGAAATGTTGATATGACAGCTAATACTACATAAATTAAAAAAAGCCCTCAATGCCTGATATAACATATTTATTTACTATGACACTAAGAGTCATCTGCCCTATTGCTTCAAATTTACTGCAGAGTACACAAATAGGAAAAACAGAACATCTGTTTTTCTAGTCTTGCCACTTGACAAAAAGGCCTAACAGACATTCATAAAACTAAATGAACAGAGTTAAGAAGTGAATTACCTCTAGAAAGAATAGTTTTCACTGGAGAATTATTTTTAACTAAATAATTCAAAATCCTTGTTAAGATTTAATATATTTTCATTTGATATCCTCCCATTTCCTTTTTAATTACGCATTCTACAGAGGGATTATGTTAACAACATGGCAAAAGCCAGTCAGTTCCTAAAAATCTGCTAGAACAAGTGAGACTGACTGAAAAATAATGTTTGAGTCCTGACAATAACAGTAATATGGGAACTTAGAAGCAAAAATACCATAAGCCTAATGCATGAGTTACGTTACATAACAAATCACCATTCTCCTTAGCATTTCTGAACAAATAAAAATTTGGCATTATGTTTCAGCAGAGGCATTTAAAATGCTCAGTTGAAACTTTTTTTTTTTTTTTTAATTACAGAAGTGGTTTGATTGTATGTTTCAGAGACCTATAATTTTGCAGAAATAGAAAATATCAAGTTCTCCCTTGTTTATGCAGGTTTGAGTTCACATTAATATTAAAGGGAGTTGCAAAAGTGCATCAAAAGGCAAGCGAAAAGCTTAGTACTGTCAACAGTAACAAGCTAAAAAACATTAAAATATAAGAATGCTTTTGAAAATTTCAAATTTATCTAAGAAAAAGAGAACACTGGAAAAAAGGACAGAAGAAAAAGAAGAGTGGAAAAGAATAGCAGCAGATTTTTTAAAAAGTCTAACCCCTATGCAATTAATCAGTTTGAATGATCTCTGGTAGGTAAACAAATTAAAATACCCTGAATGGATTCAAAGTAGTTCTGGAAGCAAAGGAAAAAGATTATCTGGTTACCAGTATCTGTCACATTGAAAAACTAGAACAATCCTGTTTCTGAAAATGTGTTCTGGTTGTTTTTCACGACTCCAGTTTTGTCTGTAAATGTATTTACCATGAAGCAATAAAGCAAATAAGTAATGAATAATAACTACATGGAATAACATACAACATAGCTTTCATTATAGAAGAGTGAAAACTGCTGAAAGTGGGAACTGGACACCCTTCTTTCTGAAGGGCAGATGTGGAGAAGCAAACCAGGTATGACCGACTGTATACATCACACATGTTCAGTAATACTCACCTTTCTGAAAAATCAGATTCTATAAATTCTCGAGTCCGTTTTCTGTCCCTGGAAGATAATTAAAACTTATATGAAACTAGTATTTTATATTTATACCAACAAAATCCATGCATTTGGTGGTTAGCTAAGTATTAATATTTGCTGTTAAATGCTTACTGAAAGAGGAAAATAGCGCACACATACAGTTTGACAGAATTTGAGAAAAAGAGGTTATGATTTATGAGGTGCCTGAGCTTACTGCCAGACAGTTAGGTAATACTATTAGGAAAGTTCTGTACTATATCGTAATACTATAGGAAACTATCTAATACTATAAGAAAGTTCTAGTTCTGCCACGATTTGTCCATGTGATTTTAGAGAGTTCACTTCAGCAGGGACTATAGCAAGTGCTGCAGTGAGCTAGACAACCAAATCGCATCAAAAGAGAAGCTGGACTCCTTCAGAAATCCCAATTTAAAATTCTCCCACATGGAAGAAAGCGCCTTCATACACCATGTAAGATATGTCCTACATGATATTAAACATTTTGGTTTGCATAGCAGCATACAAGAGATTTACTCTGAGGAAGCTGACATGAATTTTGTGTAGGGGTGACAGCCACCAATTATTGCCAGTTTTGTTACAGTTCTAAGTCTGTTTATTAGCTACAGCAAACAGATATCAGAAGTTGCATTCCAAACTTATCTTTTACTCTTGCAGCTGATTACAATGCACGGTGCTTGACAAATGCCAATAAATTACTTCACCTTTTTGCCCTGCAAATTCAAAAATAGGGCCCACAGCACATATTTACATAGCTAAAAAGCAGTGTTGCAAAGGGGAGTTGAAAAAAATACTGGATTTGAAGATCTGTGCCACGAAAGCCAGCGTATATTGGGCTGTGCAATTCAGAACCATTCTCAATTTGAGAAATCCTGCCAGTGGATCTCTTCCTCTGTAGCAAAATTGCCATTTTTCATTTTGGCAATCCCTGTCCATGGTACTTACCGTCACACTGCGGAAGCTTGGGGTATGAGTGGAGCAGAGCTGGGGGCTGCGACATTTGCTTTTGTCCTTGGGGAACGGGAAGGGCAGTGAGGGGACAGCTGCAAGCCAGACTGCCTCTGTAATGGAGCCCTGACAATGAATATGATCTTGTCTCATTTAACTATGGAAACAATTTGGAATCTGTAGTGGAGTAAACAATGGGACGACAAGGAGTCTGGACCTGTAATTTCTCTGGCACTTTCTTCATTAAGGGCTCGTAAGTTAGACACTATCACAGAACCTTCCCTCCTTGGTTCTTCAGATGAAAATATGATTAATATTATGGAGTTCTGTGGGGATTAATAATGATCATCCAGTGTGTCTGGAGAACATCCTGCTGATTTTCATGGGATAAACAACAGTTAGGCTCACTGGAAGTACCGTGTCTAGATTTTGACACTATCTGAACAGAAGGAAGGTATTTGTCCTTGGTGGTGGTGGTGGATGCACTGGAAATAGTTTGTCTAATAATCTACACCACTGGGTTTGGGTGAAGCTCAGGAAAGTTAATAGAAGTTGATTCTCTGGTTTTGCAAGCTGTGAACAGACACTACAGCTTTTCCCTCATCAAGGTACTGACAGAACTTCCCGTCACAATTCACAAAGTCATCTTTGACAACTCCTTCGTCACATAAAATCAAAACAAAGAGGATTCAAAACCTATTATTTGCAGAGGTAAACACACATTCACATAAGCTCCCTTTTCCAAAGGAAATCAAACTTAAATACTGCTTAACTGGACATGCAGTTTACAGACTTATTCTCTGGGGTGGGAATAGCAACTTTGAAGTAAAGTACATAACAGACCTTGCTTAAAGCATAGGGTGAAGAAAATCAAAGTACAAACATTATGCTCACATTTCTACCATTTCCTAGATGCTCCATTTTCCTACCTGTAAAGCTGGAAAGGTACTACTGACATTCATCACCGATTAGAAAATGACCTAGATGTGGAAACTACTTTTTAATTTTCAGAAGCACAGCATTATATCTGTCTGAGATAGGTAAGTTCAGTAGTACTGGAATTTAAAAAAATCGGGAAATATTGTAAAGACCAGATTTCCTTAGAAGAGTTAAAGATAGTCACATTACTCTTAAGTATTTCAGAACCCCATGAAAACTCTGTGATACTGTAAAATAGTAATAAAAACACACCACTGATGATTACATACAAAATTTGCCATTAAAGCTTTATTCTTAAATGCTTCCTGAAGCATGTTTGACACCTCTCCCCCTGTTGGCACCCACTGACATGCTCTATAACAAAGCTACTTGCATATGTCATTAATTTATGAAAAAAGTAAAGGTTCATCAATTTGTGCCTCTCCATGACCACACAGGAATAGACACTGCCATAAAACAAAATTAAAACAGACAGTGAAGTGACTGGGGCATGTAACTCTGTGTTCACACGTTCCAGACATCAAAAGTGCAGAATGCGCTAAGACTATACTCCTTTTAATTGCGCAAGAACTAGAAACCGTAAGCCAACATATAGATATAAGAGTACAAACAAAGGGAAAAAAGGAACAGATCTGCAAACATCTTTAAATAAAACAAACTCCTTACCCTGGAACCCAGCCAGTAGCTTCTGTTATGTGTGTCTGTGTGACCATTGTTGGAGCTGGATTATAGGGACTCCCAATCAGAACGCTCCCTGAATTGGTCAGTCTTTGTGATGTGCTTATGATCTATGAATTTTGGGGGGGGAAAAAAAAATCTTTTAAGAAAACAGAGGCTAACACAACCAAAATTCATACTAATCATGGTTCTAAGAAAAAAAACATTTCTGCACCACATGCAAACTGCAGTCAAATATACTGAAGAGGTGTCATTAGAAAATCTTCATATATGACAATAATTACAATGTTGTCAGGTTAAAGTTTTTTCCTAACTGTATCTTATTACTGTATTATTCATATAAACCAGAGCTAGACAAATTTAAATAATTACTAGGCACAAAGGGCAGGATCTGTACCTACCTGTATTTAATTGTTTCTTCCAGAATACATGTAGGTGATTTCTTACTCACTGGAATTAATAAAGCTTTATTTCCAAAGGATGCGTGTCTTATAATTGCCTTTCTTTGGTATCAAAGATAATCTGAGCTCCAAGTAAAGTATTCCCTGCGGTTTCTACCATTTACAAGAGTTCAAGGCATTTCTGCAAGCTAATAAATTGACACTGCAGCTATGAAATTAAATGGAAAGGCTATACTTTAAAATTATGATGTCTCATCTATGTTAAATAAAGCAACCTGCTGGGTTTAGCTGAAAGAGCGAGGCAGACCAAAGTGACCGGCATCTATTGTGAATGTGCATTGTTTGCATGGCTTGCTTTTATTTAAAATGCCTTTATTCAAAGCTGGTGGAACTCTATTCAAATGGTTGATAACACTAAAACTCTTGGTCTCAACTTTTAAGTCACATCTTAGTTCATTCCTTAAAGTAGGTCGCCAGGAGAATTCAGAGAGTACGTACAAATGAAACTGTATTAATTAGTTAATCTTTAAATAAAATAAAATATAAACTACAAGTTCTTTGTGTCAATATGGTAAAATTCATAGCTTCCTGGAGAAAGCTTTACACTCAGCTTATTTTTTATTTTATTTTACTTTATATATTAGTTACATTTTGAGTACCAACTCTATTAAACTTTTCATCTTTCCTTTACTACTTACCATATCCAATACCCATATAATATGGGTATATGGCAGATATTTTGTTTCATAGATATTTGTTTAAACAATTACAAAGCATGGTATCTATCTGAAGGATTTCCAGTTTCCTTAGCTCACTGAACATTACTTTACACCCTCCCAATGCTACACTGTGATTACATTTATATTTCTTTTTCTGAAGAAACCAACTTATCTGATTTTGCAAATAGACAGCCTAACAGAGAGAGACAAGTAAAAACAGAAAAAAAAACAGGAAACACAAAACACAGGTACAGGTTAGATATTTGCTGTTTAGAGAACAGCAGATCTCCAATTAGAGAACAGATCTCCAAGCTGGTCACATTTTCACGCTGTATGGAAGCACAGGAAAGGTATCAACCCTTATCAACTTATGGCTACATTGGCTTAAAATCAGAAACATTTTGTGGTAGAACAGTTAATTTTGAAAAGCTTGCTTAAGTTCAGCACTGCTATAACACCAGCATGTATGCAAGAATCAGTAATACAATATTTCAATTAAACATTAATCCAATCCAGTAACTTCTTATATTAATTTCTTGCAATACTATAAATAAGATTTATTTTCAGTAAGCATATGGCTTTGCCAGCATGTGGCTGACACATGCCAGAGAGAAAGGATTTTAAACATTTTGCATACTGAAATGTATTTCACCACATTCCCTAACGTTTCACATTCCTCTACTGAGCAAAGTAAGTGCAGTTTTCATTTAAATCACAAAAAACCTCTTATGATACATTTGCATTATCTGTAATCTCTTAACTTTCTTGTGATGACCAGTATAATAAATTGAGGTTGCAAAATCATGTTGAATTGGAATATTTTGAAGACCAAAATGCCTCTATCGTTCTATACTTTAGTGCCATCTAGTGGAAATGGAAAATAAGAGCATACCCTTCCAAGGGTCCCTTTTACAAGCAAGGCAGCCATGCACTTTGTTTAACACCTTGCTTGGCCTGGCAGTTACAGACAGTACTCAGACAGGTACAAGCACAGAATCCACCTTTCTATAGCTCATTAACAAAGCTGCAAATTCCTGGATGCAAGGACACAGACATCACAGGTATAAAAAACACAGCATTATTTCAGTGTAACTTTTAAGTTTATATAGAATGCAATGTTTATTTTCATAAAAAATGGTACACATTGGGTATTTTCAGCAGACTAATTCCATTTCTGACAGCCAGAAATTTTCCAGTGTACCTAAAATAATCACATAAATTCACTGCATAAGATAAAACATGAAAAAATCTCATGCCCTAATTCAGCAAAATAAAAGAACATCTGTAGGATGCAGTACTATTTTATCAATAATACTATGCTGTTAAATTCACTCACAGAGACTCTCACTATTACCTGAGATGCCCTGCCTCAGCTCCCAGTCTGTGTCTACCACAGCAGGAGAGGCAACGAGAAGCTGCACCTACATCGCATCAGAGAACTTGTTCACAACCAAGAAAGGCACTGCTTACCGTTCTTAGCTAACATTGCAGAATGATGTTAAATTGTAGTACACGCACAGGGACAGTAGCAGTTCTCACACATAAGATGGTCAAGGCAAACCTCTCATGCCTAACATGAATTCAAACTACAAACTTTCAGTCTTCAACAAGATTTACTGTGTTAACTCAATCTAATGCAACTGCAACAAACACCAGTTAAGGACGCCTCTTGGAAACCACATTGTAAACCATGTGTTAACAAGCACATGCCAAGCTCTTCAAATGAACTTGCCCAAGCTTTTCACATGACAAAAAGCCACTGGAATAAGCTGATGGTAGCTTTCTGTAGTGTTATTCAAAATAAAGTTAATGTCAATATATAGATTACTCAAGGTAGAGCAGTAAGTCAGGCTAGCACGGGACAGTTTTATTCCTGACTGAACAAAAAACTTAAACTGTATGTTTAACATTATGGAGAAAATGCATGTTAAATGCCACTATTTTGAAAAATGTATCATTAGCAAAAGAAGCAACGTTTGATATAAAGTATGGTGGCAAGCAAAACCTAACATACACATTTTAATATAGTGGAGAACTAAGTATTAATAACCAAAATGATTTTTAAAACAGAAATATGACATTCATATAGGAAAAAAAAGTTGCATGGGCACAAGAAAGTATAAATCAACTTGCATAAAGTTCTAATGAATGCATTACATTTGTGATCATTCCACTGTTCATCTTTTGGTTGCTGATAGGAGATTTATGAAGCTACTAGTAGGACAAGGTTTTAAAGTAGTTAAAAAAAAAGCATAAGACGACATACTGTACAAGTTGAGTAAASAGTGTGTTTTCCCTTTGTAGATACCACATTCTGAATATTTTGCACAATTCTGTTTCCTCTATGAATGTTAAAAAAGAGGGGAAAAAAATCAAGAACAGAAAACGAGAATTTCAACTATAAAAACTGAAGTATCTGGCAAAAATCATGCTTTGATCACACTCATCTAATTATGTCCTTAATGGCCTATATTCCCATTTAAGCTGCAAACAAGGCTAGCAGTAGTGCAGTTACATTTTTACTACATTTTTCCTACTGTCACATGAAAAACCTTGTAAGAGGAGCTGCCTAGAGTGAGGTTTTGTAGTTAACTTTAGATGAAAAGCGTTATAACAGCCTTATGAGTTTAATAAACCTCACAGAAGTAAGCTCACTAAAAAGTCATCATTTTCTTTCTGGTATCTTTCTGCTAATCTTAGGTAGTTCTGCTCACAATATACTACAGGGTATTTATAACTAGATAGCATCCAGTACTGATATTTGCCATTGTTCAATTTACTGTTCAGAAATTTGAAGATACAGAGCTGCAAATACACACTAAGAATGTTAACCTCTACAGATTTTCAAAAAGCAAATATAATTTTCTATAGTCCTGCCTCCATTAGACATTCATCACTCAATAGCTTTTGCCAGTTCTGCCAGCAACACAGGCTAACTTGTAACTAGCGGTGAGTTTCTCAAAAACACCTTGAGAAGTCAGTGGCAAGAGTGGGAATTGCATTAACTGGCTACTGACTGCTCTCTTCTGTTCTTGGCAATTATTTATTGCACTCCCAGGATAAGTCTTCCTTTAGTAGAACCATTCAAGGGAAATATTACACTGCACATGTTATAGCAGTACTTGTATCAGTACCAAAGCTTTTAGGAACACCATTTTTTTGGTAGACAGCCTTTGGCTAGTATTTCAGATGAAGGGCACTATACAATGGAGAATGCAGCTGGGGGGGGGGGGGGTTGAGGGTGTCTGGCTATAATGCTTGTGACTATCTGTCCAATTGCGATAAAAGCCACTGGAGAACAGTAATAATTTGTGTTGGGAAAAGGACCCACGACAAGTATTTATAAAACATGTCAAATGGTTCTTGTACACAGGCTAAGTGTTTGGTAACCAGGCATCAGGTTACCAAAAGCAGTTCACTGTACTGCCTATTTTGTCCTCTGACCACCAGAAAACTGAAAACGTTTCTCAAAGATCTTAAGTGGATCCTAAATCTCTAAAACAACAATATACTCTCATATAGTTACCACTGGCAGGAAAAGACAGTTCTAAGAGGAGTTAGTTTCAACAGGCTAAATCTCTAGGGACATATCAGAAACACAGCCTTTGGCAATTCTGGAGATTTAAGTGGGGAGAATATAGCTCAAAATATTGAAAGGGCATCAACGACATTCTTCATGAGATTTTTCTCCTTAATACAATTTTGAGTAATAGGTAAAAATGTCAACTGGTGAAATTGCATATTTTCACATGATGGATTTGCATTCAAAGCCAGAAAGTCAGATATGCCCTAAAGTCATACACAAAATGTTTGTTGGGATTGGCAGTTCTGGCATGCCAAGATCGCTGTACCTACACGTCGTTACATTTCCACTGAGGTGGGGCACTTTAAACTATTCGGTAGCTTTTGCAGCTGGAGCAGGAAGCTAGAAGTTCCTAGCACAGTTCACATCTTCATTTTTCATGTTTCCATATTACATAAACAGGAAGTCGTGCATCTAGTTACACAAGTTAGCATTACCAGAGTTGAAAACTTACCATTTGGGGTCCAACATTCACATTTATTGTTCCTAAGGTTTTTGGCAAAATCTTAGTTGGAGAGTTGGTGCTGGAAACTGGTAATGTAATTATTGAAATATTACCTAAAAAAAAAAGAGCAATAAAACCAAAGTTTTAAATTACTTCCTTGGACAGTAACCTATGAATAACGTTTTGGTGAATTCTCACATAATTTTAACACTTTGGAGCCAGATTAACTTCTTTGTCCTGTATGCTGCAAATATAACCCTCACAGAACAGCCACCAGACCTTTTAGCAGATGTCACAAGGACACCTCACAAAATCATAAGACTTCATTATTTTCCCTTAAAAATTACGTTACCATTGTATTTCCRTAAACAACTTCCCCTTGAATAAGAATTGGTGCAAACAGCTTGCCATGCCTCAGTATTACAAGTTAAAATTCAGGAGTTTAGAAACAAGTTCATATATTCATCTTATTTACAATCATATGCCTGTGTAAAATCTATAGCCATAACTATTCCTCACCTGACTATTCTAAAGTATTCGACAAACCTCAATAAGGCCAGCCTATGGTACCACTGTACAAACGGAGCAACTGAGGCCTTTGCAACTTGCCTAAAATAACAGAGCAGGCAGCTGGATGTCAGGATAAAGCCAGCTGGCTATTCCATCTCTAACCCAGCCTGTTTTCATCATGAGTTTATCATCTTTGTGATCTCAGACTGCTAAAGGATCTAATTCATCCCACCTTCATAAAGAGAAACAGTTCAATCTGTGAAAGTCTCACAAAGGCTGGTAAAGAAAACTGTCATGCAGCACTACCATTAGTCCACAATTTTTCAAGCTATTATGCACAAACTACTTGAAGTGGTGAACACGCTTATTTCTAAGGACATTATGGCAGCAGCAGCTCCTATCTCTGACAGTTTCAAAGCAAGAGAGCTGTGAATATTGTTCAATCAAATACCTCCTCCCATTCTTAGGCAAAGCCTTGTTCAAAATTGGGAACTACGCTGATAAGTCTGGAAGCAGAATCAAATGAAAGAAAGAGCTGCTACTGCCTCATAATCCAAAAAGAGTCAACGGTCTAGCTGACGTCATGAGCCATACGGATGAGCTCCTGAAGAGCTACTTAGCTCTCTAGCACTCTAGCAGACAAAAACCTTGGGCATCTGAGGAAAGGGGTTCATTCAGAAAGTACAGCGATGGATGGGTCAGCACCCCTCCTTCCTGCCCTCCTCCTTGGACAGGAATTCACCAGTGGTCAGCTTCACCCAGACGGACCCAAGCTGACTCAGTGGTAGCAGACACTTCTGTTCCCTGGTCTTTGCTGATATAAGTTGTTCTCCTTCACTGCCTGCTTTTCTCCTTTCACTCGGTCCTGAACCATGGTCATTTTTTCACTTAGCATAGCTATGTTCTGCCGTAACTCTGAGGTCATTAATTCAACAATATAATTTCTCTGTTTCTACCAAGCAGAAGCAACACAACTGGGACAAAAAGAATACTTAACAACAACAACAACAATCTTCATTAGCTACAGCACAGAAATAAAGTGTAAAAAAAAAAAAAAGACATGCAGTATCTTACCTTTATTAAAAAAAAAGTAGGTATTAGAAATATTAAAAATTTGAGACAAGGATATTCTAATGTTCTGTACAAATTCCTTTGATGTCTGAAGTAACAATACTACTAAATATTAATTTAATTTTCCAAAAGGCAGATCCGCATCTGAGAACATCTTAAAAACTTTGCTAAAAATACTGAATAATCCTCTATTTCCCAATCGGTTATCATATTTATTCAGTCACCTAACTTACCTAGAAAAAAGTTTATACAAATGCACACTCACAAAACCAACCCCACAGTAAATCTTTACACTAGTATGAAATACCTTTCTTGAGGCAGTGACAGAGTAAGCAAGATCACAGTAATTCATGATTTACATACACTGCATTCACATTGTTAGCTCAAAATAGTTCTCTAAACTGGCTTGTCACTTTTTTCCTTTTTCTACTTTTTCAGTAAGTTCAGCTTAGGATTTCCCAAGTTCTGCTTGCATATTCTCATCAAAACCTAGTATCCCTCTCATTGCATTTTGTTGTGGCAACTGATGTTGTCTGTCACTTCCCAGGTATTGCTGTAGGAATTTTCCTCTTTGCTGCTGCAGCTGAAACTTTTGACCCCTTTTCCTCTGAGATCAGCTCTCAGGCCATCTCTTCTTGTCTCTTTTTTAACGAGGGAAAAGAAATGCATTACTTTCTCTGGTGCCTACAACATGTTTATAAGGTGGCATGGAAAGTACAGTAAAATTTTGAAATTTTAGCATTTAGCTCAAAGTTCTCTTATTCACTGGGCTGCATCACACAGTCATCTTCAGTAACACTTTCTAGCCTCCAAGAACTCAAAGTGTAAGATCAGGTCATGTAAGATTTACTGTACTGTGTATTTATCACTGCTAGTGTACAGTTAAACATACGCATGTATACCCACTGTCCCAAATAAATCACTGTGCACACAGCTGGTTCCTTTTTCAACATGTGGCATGTAGATCACAATCTACTTTCACTGGCAATAATTTTTAAAATACATACCTATGTATACATAAACACACAAATACACACACAGAAAGCTGTTGCTTAATAACCTATGGCCAAAGATACACACAACCACCAACAACTTACTGTAGTRGCATCGGAAAAACTGATTAAGAACTACTGCTGCACTGTGCCTTCGTTTGCAAGGCTACCTGGATAAACATGTAAGGTCACCAYTATTTATAGGGCAACTTTAGTGTGTTTGATGCATTGCAAGTTACATAAATACAGGGTTGTTCAAATTACTTGATCTGAATTTTAAAAAGACAGCAGTTTAAATACAACATATGTTTAAAAGTCTTTCTGGCTAGAGTTTCGTGTGAGTGATACAGATCTTATTTCATCTCTTAATCCTTCCATAAATCCTCAGTTGGCAGTAGAAGTGTCAAAATGACATTAAAAGTTGATCAAGTCTTTGAAGAAATGTTTCTATGCCCTTTCCTCTCCTTTTTAATTTCTTTACAGGTAGATATATACGTGAATGTGTAGACTTTTAAACAAAGATAGGATGGAAAGCGACCAGTTTCTATTTTTTATGAGTGAGGCCCCTCTTATCCACCAGAGAAAGAAAGAATGACTAAATTTTCCATCGTAAGAACAGCCATTCTAGGTCTGTGCCAGCAGTTGAACAAATAGGAATCACAGTTTAACCAATTATGAACAAAATATTCCTTCCCCTTTGTTTTTATTTTTTCAGAGATAGTGTCATAGTCCAGGTATTCATGTGACCCCAACTGCTGCAAATATTTAGCAGTAGAAACACCACATTTCCATCTCCCTTCACAGCAAACATAATTGGTTCACTTAGTTGCCACAAAAAGTTAATGCATTTCCAGATATATCACATAGATGCCCCAACCTGAAGAAACACATTTTGCAGACTATATCATTGGGGTCACTGTTATTTCTTCTGTAAGCAAAGCTAAGTCCAACTTCCAAGAATATCGCCTGTCCCACCCATGGCCCCGCATCGCTGCGGTCCAGTTCGGCAGAATGCGACTGCCACCCAACGCTGACGTGAGTCCATGCCTGGAGTTGGCCACCACCAGTCCTACCAGGTTAAGAACTCCAGGCTGTTGGCCACCAACTGGAAACAGCCGCTTCCACTAGAACCAGCACAGAGAGCAGGCACTTGTTTGCTAAGATGACTAGCTGTATTTTACACCAAATTTTACACCAAATTTTGGAGGTTAGTTCATGTCTTTTTGCTGAAGAGCTGGTAATTTCTGAAGTTTTGGAGGCAAAGTAGTATTACAAAACAGCAAGCACTAGCTGAAATGACCTCTTCAGGGCTTATTTATAGAACAGTATAGAGAAAGGAAGTAAATGTCACACTCTCTGTAGATAATCTAAAAAATATTCAACAGATTTCTGTACTCAAAGTAGTGAAATATGACCAAGGTAGTTTTTTATATATATATATAAAATCACATAGTAGTTCTGAAGGCTTTAAACAAGATCAGATTCCTCACAAACACCAGCTCTTAAAAATGCCCATCATACGGGGACTGAAAAATTATATTGATTCATGTTTCACAGAAAAACAGCACTACATACAGTGAGAAGCTGAACACAATGGGACCTATCAGCTTCCTAGTCAACAGTAATTTTATCACATGGATGGAAAAGGTCAGGATAGACAGATCCAAATAGGATGATTTGTACAGTAACATTCAATTCTTATTTAGTATTTCCCAGCAGTACTTTTGAAGTACAAAGGAGTCAGTGTCATTATTCCCATTTTACCTATGGAAAACTGAGCACATAGGAAAGAAACTTGCTTAAACTTTCTGTTAGAGGTTTTATCTGTAAGATGTATGAAAACACCACAAACTGAGCATGCTCATCACTTATGCATATTGAAAATCAGGATCTGTCAGTGGACATATGTATGCTTCTCTTAGAACAAAAGCACTTTCCTTGTAGACAAATTATTTTACCATCCTCAGTCACCACTGTTACTGTCTCAGAGAGCAACCAATGTTGCTATTCTTTCCTATTTAGAAAAACATAATCGCTATGTAACTATTATGCTTTCTGGCATTTGAAAAAGATTTTTATTTGCAAGCACAAGGAATAATTCCATTACATGATTTTTAGCTTCAAGCAGTCAGTCATAGAACAAAGTTATTCATCTTTATGTACATGTACGTTCACATGCACATAGTAACTAAATATCCCACAAGATTTATTTTAAGTCTGTATGCTGCATCCTAAATACCTTGACTTCACACAAACAGCATGAACTCCTGTAAGAGTATGGAGCTAAAGGGGTTTTAGTGATTTTTTTTTTTGTGCAAGTCTGTCAGGTCTGCAGCTTAGTTGCAAAGATAATCAGAAACAATGTCAATCTGGAAATCTATAGCATCTGTCACAGCTAGTTTGAAGGAAACCATAGCTGATGGGAAGCACAAATCAACCAGCTGGGGTAATACACACAATAAGTATGTCAACAAAAAGTCTCTGAATTTTTAGACRAAACACTAGGGAAGATTTGGTGATTTGTATTTAGTATTCAAAGCTCTGAAACAAACATCCATGTATTAATTACAACCTGGAAGACTTCTTAGAGTGTACCAACAAACAGTCATTTAAAATTTAAATAACATAGCCTACTGGCCTGCTTGTAATGACAAAGAAAATGGTTCTGAGTTATGAAATATTTGAAGTTCATTAGGGCATTTTGCAATAACATATATGATGTTTCCTCACACTCCTCTATTAAACTAAAACATTAACTGAGCTCAGAAATCAGGACACAATATTATAAAGCATACAGAAAAACTGGATATTAACATGCATGTATATTTTCCAATATATTTCCTCATTTGCTTATTGCACAAACTTACTAGGCTACAAACATAATTTTAAGTATTCCATGGTCTGTAGGAGCAAATATATATATATACATATACAAAAATATATGAAATTAAAGATATCTGTAGAAAAGAAAAAAAAACAAAATGGAGCAGATTGTATTTCAACGTACTTCAGCCTTACAGTAAGTTTTCAGTCTTTTGCTGTTCAATCTGAGACAAATTTATAGCTGGTATAAGTTGCATGAGTCTCAAAATACCAAATCTAGGCCTATTGATAATCAATGTTGTTGTCTTAGTCATTTTAGCAGATCTCTTCAAATACAAAATGAACTCCCAGGGCTTTTCAGATCTCAAGCTGAAACCCCCCTGAGGCCCTGGTCAGATATTCAGCAGCACTGCCACTAAAACTCATTTTTAGCCAACCTCATCACCAATGCTTGGTCCAGCCCCCAAGCCAGCACAGCTGCTTGTATGGCTGGGCAGTGAACTTGCTGTCTTTGCCTTTTGCGAGGGCAAACGACAGGGGTATTTTCTAGCCGAATCTGTTCCCTGATCCAATGAACTACATCCATTGTAGCCACATGCTACTGCTAGCCACACAAGCAGCCACATACACAGCTATTCTAGCACAAAGCAAAGGACAATGTAAGAGCATCTGTGAAGTGGCCAGAACCAACTTAAACTGGCACTATTGCCAGAAGAAATGCCTATCAAACCATACGCCAAGCAAAAAAAGTACATCAAAAGGAAAGGCAGAAAATGGTATAAATAAATAAATAAATAAATAGAGACATGTCTTACTGCTTCTATTATAGTAATATAGACATACAGCAGTCCTGTGTCTTGAGAAGCTTACATCCTAAAACCCCAGTCCTCCAAAATGACTCCTGTACAAATTTGTACCTGTATATATTGTGGTACTCACAATTAGAACAGAACAGAACATGTCCCCCCTGGACTGAATTACAGGATCAGGACTCAGTAAAAGTTAGGTACTGCATTAAAGAAAAGCCTTATTTTATTGAAATTAAGTTCATTATGAAGYTGTATTACAAGACAATTCCCATCCAAAGATTTCAATTTGATCCTATTCTG
Organism: Apteryx rowi; assembly: GCF_003343035.1. Lineage (NCBI taxonomy): Eukaryota > Metazoa > Chordata > Aves > Apterygiformes > Apterygidae > Apteryx > Apteryx rowi. Next base: position 1,505,909 of record NW_020450983.1, read on the forward strand.
GGATCCTTCCTCAGGGAGCCTGTTGGGAGACTGGGGTAGTCTAGAGTTGGTCTCCCTTTCCCCTCCACAGCAATAAATGGAAAATGTCATGTAAATTCATAGAATTTAAAAATATAATAACAAAAAAAAGAAGAGATTTACTGCAAATATTGTGTTAGTCTGTATTATGTATTTTAACATGAGATTCAAACATGTCACTCCCATAGCATTCAAGTCAACCAGTTGAAAACCATTGCTTCTTTCCTCCACATGCTATTAGCGAGTAACTATCAACTCGCTTTTCTTATGCAAAAAKAGATCAATTGCCATAGACTTTACTCAGATACAGACACTTTAAGTCAGCCAACAGATCTTGTTCAGGAAGCAAACAGAATTATTAACCTGGGAAATTACCTTATTTTTTATGTGCAAGAATATTCCACAGAAAAGATAAAAAATAATTTCAACAACTTTTATAAATTTTTGACAGGCACTCACAAATGTGATCTTTAAATTTTCAGGTCATTTATTGAAATTTAGTCTGGTGCCCAAGACAGTTTTCTGTATATTTTATTTAACTGATCTAATTTTGTAAATACTCCCTTCCTTCTAGGTCATGTATATCAARTACTTTCAAAATAAGCTAAGTAAATAAAAACAAGATCTTTGAAGCAGTATAATTAAAAATGCAACCTATCAAACACAAGTTAATCCTTACTAGACTTTTTTCCATTTAGAAATGAGACGGTTACCTCTTCACTGCTACCACTAGCTATGAGATTGAAACAACCTTGTTACAGAAGAGACATCCGTTTCTTTTTTTTCCTGAATCAAATCCTTATTAAGAGTTTTCCAGCTCAAAGCCTTGATGATTATTTCGTGTGATTTTATTATTGTTTCTATTGTAGTAGTAATMGTTGTAATAATTCTGATCGGACCCCAACCTTCCAGTTTTTATGAAACGCTAAGAAACTCGAATAAAAAAATTAAAAACCACTGAAAGTACTGCGGTAAAGCATGTACTCAGAAGCGGAGACAGAGGAACCTGCAGGCAGCCTGGGCATTCCCAGTGCCTATTTCTTAACCGAACCCGAGCAGAAGGCGCTGCTCGCGCCCGCTAACGGTCTCCTGCCGCGCCGTGCCGCGCCGCCCCTCCCCCCGCAGCAGCCGTTACGCCCCAACCGCCGCCAGCGGTGCCGCCGCGCCCGCGGGGCGCCCCGCGGACAATGCCCGGCCCTCACGACAATGCAGCGCGAGGCGCGGAGGCTGCAGAGCATCGTACCGGGCGACACACAGTGCGGTCCCGCCCGGAAAAACGCCGGCGTCGTCATCTGCTGTGCAGCATCTCCCAAGTTGCAAACACGCCACACCAACGCCCCGCTTCGCCGCCGGCGCGGCTCCGGGACCGGCGACTCACCTAACGCCCCGGGCAAAGTTCACCGCCTCGGTCCTCGCTGCGGGCGGAGAGCACCGCCGCGTCCGCCCGCGGCGCGCCCTCCCGCCGCCGGGGCCGCGGCCCAGGCGCCGAGGAGGGCAGGAGCGAGCATCTCCCCGCCCGCTCGCTCAGCCGCTGCGAGCTGCGAG
>NW_020450983.1:1507796-1537956 GCF_003343035.1 Apteryx rowi
GGGCGGGCGGCCGGCAGCGCCGCGGTCGCTCCCCTGCCGGGCCGCGCGGCTCTGGGCGCGCAGCCTACGCACCTGCGCTTGCCTCTCAGCGTTCGGTTCTCTGCACCGCTGGCTGGGTTTGAAAGAACCCTTCGGACATAACCTCCCTTTGCGTGTCACTAGCGGGCTGCAGAAGACGACAGATATTAACTCCTTTTACTTAGCCCGCTGCATTAGAGGAGTCGTGATGGCACCATACCTTAGCAAAGGTGGCACTAATTTACAGCTGAAAGGCAGCAGCTCCTTTGACTACTGAAACTCTTTGCAAGAAATATCCGATTACAAACCTTGATTTCTTTAGGGAGTCTCACACCGCAGCGACTGTAACGCCCTGCGGATAGCAGGAGCCTTAGGGACCATTCCCCGGACGGGAACAGAGCCCTCGAGGCTGCAAACGGGCACGCAGAGCAGGCTAGTAGCTTCGTGGGACAAGTGATCAAATGGCAATACAGACATACCCTCTGCTGGGAATCCGTGGGAGAAGATTTTATTTTCAGACTAAGATTTAGCTTCTATTAAGGAGCAATTTATTATTTATCCAGAAATAGGAGAGGATCAGCATGCTAATAACCTGTACATACTTTATGAGTCAAACAGTTTTCCCATCACTGATACATTAATGTTTTACTATACCCCTTCAAAACTACTCAAAACACTTCTCTTATTTTTTCTATAAAAGTAAGCTTAAGTTGCACAAAAATTCTCAGAATATTGGGTAGAAGAAAAAAAGCAAAATGCCAAAATAAATGTTATACACAAAAAGTTGCATCCTTGAGACATGACTCAAAATTCCTCTTATAGAATTATAGTATTAGAATTTACTATATTTTTAAGATTCATAGACAAGACAGAAGAGTAACTTTTTATACACAGGGGACAGATTTCAGCCAACAAGCCTCTAATGTCAAATCTCAAAAGCCTCTGAATGATTTTTTTTTTCTTCTCTCAACACTAATAATTCTCATATTTAAGAGAAATCATCCAACACAAATGTCTACTGTAACATTACCATAACAGGAAGATCCAATTAGGCTATTTTTATRAAATATATAAACAGAATCACAAAACTAGCAGTGTTAAACTTACTGACTGAGAATGCGAGTCATTCCCAGTCAGTAAGTTAAACACTGCTAGTGCTTAAGACACTATGATACCAAACATTTGAGAAAGACAGTTTTCAAAATAAGCAACTATTTTTCGCATGTTTTAAGATGTCAATCGATTGCTTAGGGGAAGCTGGAATGCATTCTCTCTCTTACTGTCCCAAATAGATTAAATTTGAAATTCTCTTGGTTGCACAGATAGCTTTTCCACATGAACTCTACAGTATGTCTGATTTAATTTATTCACAGCTTGAAAAAATCAGCCRAAACACATCACTGGACTGTCACTATTCAACTCATTCGCATATCTAATTATACTTAAGAGCTAACTTGAACTATTATACTTAATAACTTTAACAGAATGAGGCAACTCCACAAAGACATTTTGCCACTTAAAACAGGATTTTGTCTAAATAATGGAGTACTTTAGTTACTGCCAATTAAGTTCATTAGGCACCAAAGTCCTGCCTATACCCAGGAGTGTGTGTGTGTCAGTCTCATTAGCGCTGAGCACAGCAGGAATTCCTCCCAGCGGGTACAATCCGGGATGTGACACTAAAAGAACACCTAAGGCATACATATATATATATATATCCCCCAGGCTAAGAACAGCAGCCATCACCTCAGTTGTTCAAAAACATGAGAGGAGGTATCCCTTTTTCACTCAATAGCCCGATGACACAAGTATTCACTGAAGAATGAGGACAACCAGGGCCAATTTTTTCTTTTGTCTGGAAGAATTAAAATACAGATTTCATACAAGAATAATTTTAATCACTGGACTGCCAGCTACTTTCAGATAAGGAAATGAAGCATATTGAACCCAGCTTGCCATAGCTGGACAATTTTGTTTGTAATAATTAAGAATCTACTATGTCAAAGACAGTGAGTGAAAGTGACTTTTAGAAAAGAGATAGCCGGACTGTGCTCCGAGGACCACTGCTGTATTTTATCCAGTGACTGTCCTCGCAACCAGTCTTCCCTGCCATGAGGCAAGTATCCTGACAGCCATCCTCTTGTGGCATTCCCTCTCTGATCCAGTGAGTATTTATTTATTCCACGCAGAAGAAATAAGCTCCAAATGGAGATGCTCTGGCCAAAATAGCCTGTTGCCTGTGAGCCAAGGCATTTTCCACAAATTTAAGAAAGTGAATTGTCTGTTGAACAGTGAAGAACTAAAGAAAGTGAACATCCTCCTGGGTTAATAACACTCTGCTGAAGACTCTGATACTTCTAGGCACACCTAGAAAATAAAATCTAGTTCCCTTCAGATTTAGGCTGAAGATCTTTTCATATTATGAGGATTACAAATTTGGATTTATGGGCTGTGATTCTACAAACATCCTATTTAAAACATCTAAATCGTTTGTAAATCTGTACTGTAATTCAGATACAGCTGGTATCTGTGAGAAACGCTTTTTTTCCAGACATCTTCTATACAAGGAATAATATATTTTTATATATATATATATTTTTTTCTAAAAAGCCTGATTCAAAAAAAAAAAAAACCTACAGCAAAAACACGACAGTATTCAATAACAAGCACAGTAAGCAGGCCAACAGTAAGAAAACAGAAGAAGAAAAAAATCCACACCAAATCAACCAAACAACCCCAGGCAACCTATTTAGGAACAGTCATTTAGATTTACAAGTCAGCAGAAGTGACACAGCAATACGTATTAGACTTACATATTAGATTGCAATACCTAATAGTTTTTGAGTGTTAACTTCTGTAGCAAAAGAAACCTAAAAATATCCAGAGGTAATAGTGTGTGGGCACTACAGTTCCTGGGGAGAAAGATAAATGGGGCCTGATCAAAGATGGGAACAGCAGCAGCAGAGTAACAGTTTCACATTGCCCAGGGAAAAAGTCAAAGAGAGAAGCCAGATTTTGAAAGTTAAGCTTGGGAATGGAAAAAAAAAATGAGAGAATTATTTTACAGCACAAGAATCAAGTGATTAGCTTTTTTGATCATGCATTTTTAGTGCAAAGAGCTAGAAATTTGCCTCTATATAACTATATATAGTGGTGCTAATGCTACATAATGAGACTGCAGCTATTTGAGTACAGAAAGAGCAATGGCTGACTTGCTAAATTTTTCAAGACATTTTCCTGAAGTTTGAAACAGCATCCTAAAAGATCCAGGATGCAGTCTACTCTCAGTAGGAAAAATGGCAGAGCAGCAGGTTTACCTCAAACAGTCCAGCGTTTTTCAAAATTAAATCCAGCAAATCCCAGTTTTCAGGACTGTGCAATAGATTTGATAATATAATAAAAGATCATAATTCATTAAAAAAAAAAAAAAAAAAAGAGAGACACACAAAATTTGCATGGATTTTTCCAAAACAAGCTGTCTAACTGCTCAGGACTCAGCATTTGAATATGAATAGTGTTTCTTTAATACAGTATTATTATAAAACTAGTATGTTTGTACAAGAGGCAAATAACAATTAAATATACATCACAAATAATTATCTCTTTTTGGAAAGAAAAAAAAAATCTAAATGCAACTTTTTAACCATAAATTTCTAGCACTTGAAATGTGATGCTTTCTAGAAGATGCCTTATTTGAGCAAGGGCCCTCTTCCACTCTTCAAACACATCATAAATACATCACATTTCAGTCCAAGAACACTGTGAAGGCACATTCTGAACAGGCCCAGAAATCTAACAAGTTGCCCTTATTTTTACCATATTAGCTCAGTCAACTTAAAAAAAAATGGGTAAAATAATGAGAAGTGCATTGATTGGGAAGTTTACAAAGCCCTGCGAAGAGACAATGGATCTGAATGCCAGTTTGGAGGTTTTTCCTGCTTCTTAATGTCCAGAGTTCAATGCTGGACAAATCAAAAACGGTGAAGTAAAAGATAGTTCGGACTGAAAGCAACAGACAGCATGGCTATTGACATGCAAGTGGATCCAGCCTTTATGGCATATTTTATTCTCCAAATCAAAATGAAGAAATATGTCATACAGTGTGAGCAAGCTGTAATATCTCAACAGGGATGCTAGTGTTTGTTAATTATACCTCAACATGAAAAAGAATTAATCATTAATGCATAACATTTTAGAAAATACAGAAGAATAGAGGTAAAGCAATACATCCATCATCCTAGAAGCAAAATCTAACGTAGACTGGGATCAGGATGATTGAGATATTACTACTAACAGTAATGTCCTGTGCTTTATGAAGCTATTCAATTCAATTATTCTCTGAACAGATCAATTGCTTGTCCCACAGAAATTATTTGAAAATGCTACACTTGTTTTAGTCCTTCTCCCTAGTACCACTGTGTCATTAATTATCACAGATTAATGAAACAAGAAAGGCAATTATCTAGACAGTGCCTAACAAATTACTTCTCAAAGGCCTAAAACTAGTCTGTGGTGTTCTGCACAGTTTAGAAAACTATGAAGGTACTGCAGCTCTAGACACTTTCTGTTTAGACTCTTTCATTCTCTCCAACCCTGAAGTCTAATGCAGCTAAAATGTCTTGGTGAGTCAAAAATCACTTTCTTCTAGCTAGTACACCCCTTTGTTCATTGCAGTGATTAACAGCAAATATTTAGAGAGATTGTTCAAAGTGTTTCATAAATTGTAAATCCTCAAGTCTTCTGATATTGAGAAGGGGTTGCAGTTGCATTTCACTGGAAGGCTACAGCTGTTCTGACTGACAACACAACTGTTTAGGGTAAAAAGTTGTTTCATCTAGAAATGCAATATGATATTAGATGGGACAGAATATAATAATTATTGTATATTGTCCAGAATGCATATAAAAGTACCACAAGATTTTAGTGACCAAAAATAATTAAGATCTCCATTCTGAAAATCTTTAAAAAAGATTTTCTGTAGCATGGTGCCCTCATCTCTGTCCCAGAGGAAATGGTGAAAGTGCTGAATGAATTGTCGGTATTTTTATCTTCCTTAGAGGTCACTCTAATGAACTGTCATATTTTGTCTTAGTTCGTGAAATCTCAAAGGATTATAGCAGCGTGGCTACATGAATAATAAACAGTAAGAATCTGACCTATATGTACTGAGCAAACAGCTGTAAAAGTATAAGATGTTATCAACCAGATGTTTGTTACTTGCCTTCTGCCAAAGGTTACTAACCCTAGTGAATATTTAGCTTAGTGAATGGAGAGAATGAAGCATGGTAATGGAGGCCATGGTTTCATTTTAGCACAAACTCATCTCCAAACTAGGAACTGCAAACTTTGCAACTAGGAGTTAAATTACAGAAGGCAGCTAAGCCAACCTAACTGTTCAACACCAGAGGCAGAAGGTCCTGCCCCCTATTCTTCCACCTCCATTCTTAGAGACACTGCTCCCCCTTTCTCACGCTAGTTCCTCTGTTCACTGGACACTTCTCTGAGCCAATTCAACTTGCTAACCCAACAGCCCTTACCCCCGGCTGGATTCGTTTCTGCCATGCTGGTGAGTTTAGTGGTCTAACGTGCACCAGAGCCACTGCAAAGGAAGCAAGTGCCTAGGAGGGGCGGAGGGAAAATGGGACCTCGCAGTTTCAGCAGTGGCAGTGACTCTTTAGACTGGCTTCGCCATACTGTGCAACTTCTCAGCCAGGAGCTGAATGATTCCTCTCAAAGGAAGCTCATCTACTCCATACATACCCACCAATCTCAGGTTTACTGTTAATTACCTTTTAGTTAATGGAGCCACTTTACAAAATTAGATGCAAAAATCAAGTTCCCAGCAATCTGCTTAGTAAGATTACCCGATTTATTTAGGCATCTAACACACACTCCCCTCCTTTCACTGCTATCGTCCAGCCTGATCCAATTCACCCCATGCTAGCTTGGTCAATGTACAACTCTGTGGTTATTTGCACCATACTAGAGACTTACTGTGCCATATTTCTATCCTAGCTTCCGGGCTTCTAGCACATGTAAGCAGTGTTAGGACCAATCACAGGATTAGGATAATTAGAGGATGACTTGGGAAAGAAGTACTAAAAATGCTCTGCAAAGTTATATTTTAGATCTTTAGATCATTTCACCTTGTCAAAAGATGCATGTAACCAAAAAAAAAAGGTACTAAGAGGAGGTTCGAGAAAATAATGGAGAGTTTCTAAGCAGCTGAGATACAGAGACGTTATTTTAGTGCAAAACATTATTTCCACAGTGTTGAGTATCTATAGAAGTTGAGTTCTATGCAATACTCCAGATCTGAAATTACTACTTTGTGGGACCTGCAAGGAGCTCTTTCTGATCCTTCTGCATCAAATCAACAAACTACTGCATGAGTTTCAGTTCTGGTTTTAAGATTGGTCAAACAAGACAGAATTGCTAGCATATTTGATTTTTTTAGTTTAGAAGTGCTAAAACCTAGGTGCTAAATTTTAGTTTTAGAAAGCTAATAAATCAAAAAAACATACCAATAAAAATGTGGAGATGAATAAGATTTAAAAAGGAGGAAAATTTTAACCACATAATAAGGACATTAAAAAATTTTTGGTATCACTCACTTTTGTCAGCAGCAAATGCTTCAGACATCCTTACTCTAAATTTCTATTAGTTCTAGAAAAAATATTTTCTAGAAGTCATTAAAACAGAATATAATTCTATAAACATACACACACACTCACTTCCTTCTTCTCAGCTTCTAACTAAGTTCAATGGTAGGTGAAATAATTAACATTTCACACTTAAAAAACACTAGGAAGGTCTTCTAGTACCTATTAGTACTAGTCTTCTAGTATCAGTGTCTTATAAATAATTTAGATTTTTTATTTTTATTTATTTTTAAAAAGTCCCCTTGATTTGGATTAATACAAAAGATCATGATTACAAAGCCACTTTTTTCTATCACAAATTATATATTAAAATACAGTATAGAAAAAGGATGCAGTTCTACAATACTCCAAAAGAAAATGGAATTGCTAAAACTTCTGCCTTTCCTATCCTACCCCAAGCAGCTTAAATAGATTATGCCATAATGCCTTCCTTCATTACCTATGTTAACAGAAGTTGAAAACAAAACAGAAGCAGTCAATTAAGGTGTCTAATGTCAAAAAAATTCCCTCTGGCCATTTTTCTCTGATTAGCTGCAACTCTGTCATCTTTCTGATCTTTAATTGTGTAGCTCTAAAAAGTGTAAGCCAACATAAGTTTGTGCTGTTTCATTCCCTCTTGCCCCAGCTCCACTTCTTCAAACCTCCCGTGCACCGGAATGGGCACTTGCCTGACTTTGTCATGCACCAGTCCCAAGGCTAAGTCCCAGAATAATATTTACTTTTTTGAAGCTTGAGGTTTCTGTTGGATCAGAGAAATGTCCAATTTCCAAGCAGAAGGCAGAAACAGGACTTTACATGCATCAATATAAATCAGTTTAAACCAGACCTGAACCACAGGGCATCTCCTGCAGTGCGACTCCCTAGGAATTCCTCCTCAGGGGAGCAGAGTGATCCCCCTTGCACAGTGAGCCTCAGGATTTAATGCCATGCGTATCATGACCATACCAATCAACTGCTCTGATTTCATTCAGGACCTGCAGTTATTTCCCACAAGGTACGTGATAATTTATCTACTTAGGGAATAAAGAGTTTTCTCAAAACCAAAATTGTTTGACTTTTAGAACAAGTAACTTCATCTACACTAGAGCTTAATCAACAATAGCTAGCACTTAGCATCTTCTCACAACATAGGTTGGCCCACCTTCTCATACAGCAAATCAGTCTGACTTTCCAGAACAGAAGCTCAACAACCTTTCTTTAATATAGGAATGCTTTTAGAGCAGAGCTTCAAACTTTCCAAGCCATTTAATAAATTCAATAACATCCTGAAGATAAGCTTTCTTGAGACAATACAACTTGAATTAACCACTTGCCATTGCTAGAAGGGGGAAGTTCCACTCTCGAACCAGTTCTGGAACTTGTTAAAGCCCTCTATGAGCTGACTAAACCCATCCGTCTTTGCAGAAAGCTAATCCAGGAGGGAGTAAAAACAAAACAAAAACAAACAACAACCCTTCTCCCTCCAAACAAAGCAAAACCTGATTGCTTTTTGCTAGTTTAACAAGTTGAAACAGCTTACAGAGAAGTCTTAGACTGCAAATCCACGATCGAGGAGAGTGAGCCATCAGATAAATTAAGTCTGAGAGAGATTGCTAAAACCCAGTATTTCTACTAGTTCTAGAACAATCTTGAAGTGTTTGCTGAATTATGTCTCGCCTTAAGAAGATATTTCTACTATCTTCCTACTTGCTCACTGTGAAGTTAACTAAGCGTTCTAAAAGTAGTAAACATCCCATAATTGGTCAAATAATAATTTATCATTGATCAATGTCACTTTATTAAAGCACCACATGCACATCCCAAGGAAGACCTGGAACTCAAAATAAGTAACATATAAAGATGTAATGTGACATAATCCTTAAGAGATGTACAACTTAAGTAATTAACAAAAGATAAAATTACCATCCTCATTTTATACAAAGAACTACAGATCAAAACACAATATACAGTTATATTTTGGAATTCATTCTCACGCAATATCATGGACACCAAGCAAAATTAGGAGCATTTTTTGATATTTATATAGCTAGCATTCAAACATCATAACTCTGGGCATTCCTCTCAATTTCAGGCAGGATCTTAAACTGCTAAAAGTTAAGAAATAATATTAGGCTTTCAAGATAGAAATTATTCCCCACATGACCACCACAGAGTTGACTGTACCTTTTGTCATAATGATGTACTTAAAGGCACTCCTGGGAGGTACTTGCATATTACAGTAACGACAGCCCGCATAAAATCAGTGCAAAATAAAACTCTCCAAAGCCTCTTGTAAAGGTGATTAATACAGACAGGCCACTGGACTATATCACCTATGGATCTGATCCAGAATTACAATGGAGGCATAGAAAAAAATCAGATAACTTGCCCAACATCACAAAAAAGTTGTGAAGTCAGAGCATTTTCATCCCCATGCACAAGATCTTCCTCCTTCAGTAGCTAAAATGAACCATGGAGAAGGTCACACTTAACCTTCCCTCCCCTTTTGGAGAATCTTTAAAACAGAGCCTGGGAATTTTTTTTTTTTTGGGGGGGGGGGGGACAGGGACTCAGCACATTATTCACTACAAGGAAAAAAGAGGCTTATTTAATCCTTTAGTTGCTTTCACCACAGTCTCTTATCATTCCTCTCTTAAAACCTGAAGATCAGAGACACTTGCACATCAGTAATGCTACATGTACCATTGTGGATTTATGTAATACATTTTGAACTCTGAATTCTGAGTCCCCCAAAATTGAATTAACCACATGCAGTGAAGTCAGCAATAATACTCATTTACTAAATACAAGAGAAAAGTAAGTCTTAATGTATGCTTCTTTTCTATGTATACAAACAGAATTCTCTTACCTTTTGTTGGACTCTGGTTCTGATCTATAAATCCTTTCAAGTCGCCATTTGTGGGAGTCACACCAACCTGAACAAAACATTTTTGCAGTCTTAAAATATGATAAATCTTTGTATGTTTTCTAGTATGCAAACAACGTACTATGAAAACACAAATTTTGTATATTCAATGGTGAGAAATTTTTCAAAAACATACCAAATATACTACTTGTCTATTCTGTTCCAAAAACTTACATTTCTACTTTTAACAAATGCCCAGGTTAAATAGATTTCTACAACATAACTCAAAAAAGCAAAGAGGAATGAAATATCTGCTCCAAATTTCCAGAACACTATAATCCTATAAATAGTACAGYCTAAAGAGAGCCTGAGGTCCACAGCAAAGGGTCCAAAACATTTACTGTGTATATCTGAAGACAAATTTTATTTTTAATTAAATTCATTAATTTAGAAAAACTCTCAATATCCTGATACTGTACTATGCATAATCCCTGTCACTGTCACCTCTGTCATATGGAGCAGCTGCCACCTGTAGCACAGCAGGAAACTACTCAGTCTCCAGTATTCTCAGTCCTAAGCCATATGACCTGTGGGTCTGAGGAGACGTGACTATTGGTGTATTTTACACATATTCCCTAGTCTTCAGGAACAGATTGGGTTACCTTGAGGGTAAATTCCTGGAGACAGAGAGGATTTAGATCTGGACAGAGGGGACAGAATGGTGCATCTCAGATTTTGTCATATATACAAAGCACAGAAAGGAGTTTGTGCTATAGAAAAACAAATGCTCAACCATTCCTGGCTGAGGGAGGGAAAAGATTGGAAAGTCCCTCAGACCCCAGTTAACGAGGGGTGGGCCCAGCAAGAGCAGGTGATGGAAGGCATTCTGCAGTTGCACCACCTTAGTACTCCCCGTTCAACAAGGCATTCTGTTTTGCTTCCAAGACAGAAGCTGTGATAAGCGCGGAGCGACTGAGCTCCTTTAGAATCTGCTCAGAAATCATAGCATGATTCCTCCAGGAGGCAATTAAGCCAAATCCTACAAGATCTTAAAAAAAAAAAAAAAAAAAAAAAAAAATTGTAAGCATGGAGTACTTCTGTAAATAATTGGGACAAACAATCATACAACCAAGAATCAAATATTTGCTTTATTTTACAAAAGCACGTAGTAATAATGGAACACAGTGCTAGGGCCACTTAGTAGAACTTTAATCACAACAAATGAGAGAATCATTTTTTGTGAACAAATGAAGCGGTAGTATCATAACACTAAAATAAACTATCCCAGAACAAGAAAAACCCTACTACAAGCATCCAATTGCTAGGTTCAGCCAGAGAACTTTTACTTATCAAGTGATTTTTAAGGGGGAAAATCAGCACACAACACGGTGACAAACTCTTCTGAAACAATTTTAGAGATTTTTTTCACCATCAGGAGCAACAAATTAACCTTAGCAGTTGCTGCACTGTTTTTTCACTCAGGGATTAGGATTTTATCCACAAACTTTCCTCCATTTCACCACCAGGGGCACAGCATCTGAATGCAATACATCATGCCTAAGAATTTACAGAATATGAATTTCTTCAAGTCCCTGTACAATATCCTGCACAATAGTTAATAAGGATGGCAAAATGGCTTTGACACATCTGCCTGGCAGATACAGGCATGCAGACATGGTTTTTTACATAAACAGATTGCATATTTTCCAATTCAAGACAGATCACCTGTTGACTACATTGATATGACACTTACTAGGAATAAAATCAGCATTTTTCTGGTCTGTGAAAAACACTTTGATTTTAAGGAGCAAGAGTGATCTCATACATAATTCTACAAACACAGTTGTTCCCTGAACTTAATGTTTTGCAGCTACTGACGATAATCCCAGCTCTGCATCATGACACACTTGCACCACTTGCTGCTTGTTTCTTGGACTCAGAAATACAGCTTCACACTATGAAGCTTTGTCAGCTATTGCTTCCTCCCATCTGTGATTTTTTAAACACATTGTCAATATCACCCACTCTTTTCAAGAAATCTCTTAACATCCCAGCAGAGATCATTTCAATTCCATCATTTGGCAAAGTCAGATAGTTACTCACATTTACTAAAGTAAATAAAGTAACTAAAGTTACTCATGTTTACTTCTTAGTGGACCTGAAAACTTCACATTAAAAACCCCATAGTTTTCAGCCCAGTAAATCAAGAGAAACCAAAATAAATTTACTTAAGTACAATGGGCTGAAGACTGCAAATCAGCTTTTGAATCACAGCATTCAAGCTTTCCACAGAGAACCGGGGCTGATTTCCATCTAACTGTCCAACTTTACTCAACATATTAAGTCAGAATCTTCACTGACAACTGTCTGACATTTTACATTACCACCACATTTTATGGTTTTACCTTTACCAAGTTCAAACAATTTAGGTTGTTCTTTTGKATGAATATTGTTGTTAAAAATAGTTCATCCATGCCAAATATGCCAAGAGCAGGGAGGGGTGAGGCTTCTCCTTCAATTAAAAACAAAAAAACCCCTCCAAAATTGAAGCAGCTGTGATGCTTCCATAACTTGAAGACAGAAACTGAAGTTTGCGTACAGCAGAAGTGAGGATGAAGAAAGCGTAACTTACCGGAAAAAGTAATCACTAGTGTGCATTCCACCATTATCATTAAATACTGCCTAAAATTAGCCGCATTATACGCTTCTGAAAACAAACCCACAGAGATGCTCAATATAGTTCAGCAATTTATCTCAAAAGTTGTCTGTACTGAACTTGCTCTTTCATCTCACACCCAGCTGGACTGTTCATATGCTATTCCCAACCAGCAACCAAATACTCCAGCTGTTGTAGACTACCATAGCATCAGAAGTTGCCATTGAGAAAAAAAAAAAAAAAAAAAAATCTTTTGTGGAAATCTTTTCTCTCCGTTTTTTTTTCCTTCCACTAGGTGGCAACAGTACCTAGGTAATGAAGGTGGTGTGTTGGGGGGGAATTAATGTGAATATCTGCATTTGAGCATGGGGAAAGAGGAGGAAGATAGGAAAACAAATGCAGAAAGGTTTCATATGTTTTAGTAGCAGGTCTGCATGGAAAACAAAAGGATTTTAGTATTCTCCCATCCGCGTGCTTGTGCTGCAATGAAGGTTGGAAAAGTTTAGTAAGYTACATAGTAAATTGCACTGAAAAGATTGCAGAAGATTGCAAAGTCAAGATGAAGAGCCAGAACTGTCAGATGATACCACTTCTGCCTATGCACAATATAACAATAACAATATCAGTGTCTCCTCAGGATCCCTGCCTCTGCAAGGAATAGAAGAGGATTTTAAATCGGAGCTTCACAAAAAGAACTGGGGAACCACAAGGATAAAGATCAAGTGTTGGATACAAAGGCCAACTATTTCCAAAAGAAATTATAATTATTATGATTCCCATGAATACCTTTCAAGATAGCACTGCAATTTGTTCACAATTGAATCTTCAGCTCTAGATTTACAGTTTTACATGTCCTTATTGATTCATATCAGTGCTTCAATTAAACACTGAAGATATGTATATTCGTACAGTCAGCCCAGAAAGACTCTCCAGTAGAGTTATTAAAATCCAAACATTTACATTTTATTCTGTCAAGGATTTAGATGATTTAACAGGTTCAATGTTTAAGGAATCATAACAAAGTACTTTGGGTTTTTTTTGTTTTTTTTTTTGGTCTGGTGCTTCAGTGATTCAAATGATGCAAAATTACAACAGAATTTTAGTTTACATAGAAAACACATATTTTCAGGATGATAGTCCTCATACGACATTTATAAAGAGCACCCAATGAACAGGAGCACTTATCTCTATTTTATAATCTCTGTATGTAAGTTTAGAAGAGATTGAAAACAAAGTTGAATTTCATGAGAATTTAAATGAGAAATGACAAATCTAAAGAAATGTGTCTCTCTTACAGAATAATTATCATATCTAACCACTCAAAAAAGCAACGTTTGATGCAATATTACAATACTGCAGCAGAACGAGAACTTTACAGTACCCCATTACAATGTCAGATGTCCCAAGTCATGTCATCTGCGTTTCTGCAGCACCCATCGTATTTGGGAATCTTTTAGTTTACCCATTCCTAAACCAAAACCAGCAAACTGCATCAACCAGGAAATAGTGGCAACCTATCTCCTGGCAAGAGGAAGAGATGCTATCTCTGTTTCTCAAAAGATTTTTGCAGATTTTAGATGTGATCCAAAATGGATTTTAAGGAACAGAAAAGAAAAAAAAACCCCATAGTTGTGCTACAAGGAACCCATTTTTACTGAGTCCATATTTAAAGACCTAAGGCTGAAGAATTAGCTTACATAGGTATCTTTTATTACTTTTTGTATGGCTCACATATGACATTTCTGCTTTACAGCAATGTTCCAGAGTTTCTGGATTATGAATTCATGTAATATAGCTACCGAGAATGCTGGGTATGGCAGGAGCTGGGCTCCTCTTCCTGGCCATCCGCAGCAAGATGAATCCTGCCATGTAGGAAGATGAAGCATGCACTTGGCAGGCCTTTGCATCCTATTAAATATTTTCATCAAGCTTTTTCCATCTCCTAGCAGGTGACTGAGAAGTTTCAAAACAAGGGAAAAAAGAAATCACAATAAGAGTCTTGGATAGGACAAACTCGTTACCCCTCTAGCTTTCCAGTCTTCTCCACTGTCTGACATACTGTCGACTTAGCAAGTCTCCTCCTTCAAGCCCTCCCTTTCCATAGAGGAATTAATTTTCCCATTAACCTGAGAAGCTTTTGCTCTCTCTATTCTAGAATTAGCATGCAGATTATAGCATGCAAAAGTTGTTCATGGCTAGGAAATCCATAAACTGACTGGTTTCTTATACTGTTTAGTCCTGATAGACTGATTTGCAGACATACTGCAGTAGTATCAGTTCCATAAACAGCTCGGGTAGGACCTAAAACAGACTCTCTCATCATGAACTAAAAGAATACCTGCATGGAATATCAGTGCAGAACAGCTACTGTGCTTTACATAACTTTTAAAGAGTTCCCAGCGTAAGATGGTTGTTAAGGCTTGTTTAGAAAGAGTGCTGCAAGAAATGCTTTTTACTGTGTACTTATATTTGCCTCAATTTATCAGCTGTAGTGTGTGTGCATGCTGTAACTAAAAAAAGACCCCCCCCCTTTTTTTTTTCAAATGAGATCAAGCATAGGCCAAACTTAAATGTTGATCAAACTGAAACAGTGTTTTAGGAAGTTGCTGTCTTTAGCTGTCAGTTACTTCTGGCGTAACTGAGATACCAAAACTGATCATGCAAGTGCCCCATATCCATTTCCATGCAAAGTAAAGCAGGCCTGCTTAACCAGCTTCAGCAGTTAAACTGACTTATTTTCTTCCATACTGACATGGGAAAGGAGAACTCTTACAGCCATTCTACCAACCTCATCTGTGATAAACCATCCACCACCCGAGAAGCAGTAGCAAATACCCTTAGGAGTACATATACATAAATTCAGATTAGACAATCAAAACCAACAGTTCTTATTCAAGTAATCTGCTTGAGGGATATTATTTACTTTGTCCTAAAAATAACTTTAATGGGTATTTGCTCTCTCTTTCTTTTTTTCTTTTCTCTTTTTTTCATTTCTCAATACTTTTGTGATGCTTTCCCACCTGAACAACAGGTAGGAATGGAAGCACAAGACCGATAAGAAAAAGGCATTGTATTATGTAAGCAAAGAGTGCAATAAGCCATTATGACAGGGCAACTGAAATGACATCTGTGTACAGAGTATATGGGCAGCATGTAAACATCTCATCTCCAAGAGAATCTATAACTTCTATTCAACATTTTGTTATTCATAACTGTTTTGGTTAGAGTTCTTTTCCAAGGAAGGTCAAATTACCCTTAAGTAGTGTTCCACAAACAGATACTAGAAAGTGTTTATCACCTATCCTTCTGCAATGGAATAGCATGCTGCATTTAAAGTGAGCAGTGAGCCCAGCCTTGATAATTCTCCCATCATGTACTTGAATAAAGGTTAGCAAGGAAAAGCAGTGATGAGGAACGTTGTTCATTCCACATATAGATGTATCTAGTCTAYGGAAACATTCAGCCAGAGTGCTGCAGATTAGGAGAGAAAGCATATGACCACCCCTATTTTTACTTTTTACAGTTGAATCTGGCGTATGAAATAAGCAAGTCAATGGTAGCTGCATATATATATCAAATTATTTTCTGGCTTGGTCAGCTTGAATCAAACAGATAAATATAAGAAAACTGAAAGCCTCACTTGAAGCTGCACACCAAATGAAATTATTTAACAGAATAAAAATTTCCAAGTCTGGAGATCTAATTTAACCAAACTATGTCCCTGCCATCAATCGAACCAAATATGTACAGAAACTTTTGCAATTACTGAACGACTGAACAGAGAGCCATCCTAGGGTTAGGATGTACTTTTATTCTGTACTTTTATTCTGAGGTTCTTGCTTCTTTAATCATGTTGATGTTGTTTCCTAAACCTCTTCAGATTTAATTTGACAGGATAACCTATCAAAAACAGCCAATGGGTAAATTGCTCAATGCCCAAAGTAATACTCCACTCACTGACTGCTCCACTCAAGCTTAATCAAAACTGTTCTCTACATAAATTGTGTTCATCAAGAAGCACAGCTACTCAGGCAGAAAATTAAGGTCAAGATGTTTTCCATTTCATCAGCCTCTCCAGAATTGTGGATAGGGGGAGCGAAGATACAGCCTCTGGACTCCACAATACAGTCTAGCCACATGTGGCAGAAGAACAAACAGGAAGGCCCTCAATAGTCTAGAAACCAGGAGTGCACAGACATTAGTAAAGAAATATGCTATCTTTCTGCTCTTCCTAGAGCTTTGAGACTCAGACTCACCAGAAGGATTTACTGTGGTGCAAAGCTGAGCTGCTTCAGCAAAATAAGAAGCTCTCTGATAGGTTGGGAGCAAGTGTTAAACAACACCATAAAGCATTGCCTCAATTGTCAACTTGCCCTATAGCTGATTAAACCACATATTCTTAAAGAACTTCTAGCTAGTTTAAATGTATCAAAATACTGCAGATGATAGTGTGTGTGTAGCATACAAAAATCCTGTCCATACAAGAAACCAAAACACAAAAACCTTCAAATTCTGAAAGCCAGAAGTAACTGGCTGCATGCTGATATAAAGAAGTAATACATGTTGTTTAATTATAAACTTACATTTTTTGCCGTCATGTCAGACAATATTGCTTTATATTCCGTAAAACCATAAGATATCCCTTTTCATCTTCAAAGAACCTTTAAAATGATCATCCTGTAAGAAAGTTAATTAAAACATCTTAGTTAAAATACATTTTTAGTTAGCTGTCTATCTGAAACCCTGCACCTCCAGAGGGTGCTAGATGCTTTCTTGTGTAGCTGGGGGTGGGCTGGGGTATTTTTGTTTGTTTGTTTGATTGATTTTAATAACATCAATCACCAGAACAATAAGGTTCTACAAAGATTAGTATCATTTACATTGCTTGGAATAGCCAGAGAGGTAAAGCATGTTATTTAAAGGCCCAACTATATTATGTCATACCATTACTAAAGGATTATAATTAAATCCATGCAATCAATTATATCTAGTGCAGACCCTAAAAACTGGAAGTGAATTAATTCTTCCCATTGCTTCTTTAACCTCACACAGCAGAGAAAGCTCCTAATTCCATCTCTACAGACATCAAAAGATCTCTGTAAGATGTAGGAAATACTATAAAATGTATATACACAGCAAACATTTAATATTTTAGGAAACCTCTAAGTAAAAACATTGCAGTTCTCCTTCACCTTTTTCATATTTTCAGGCTTTTTAATTAACCAGGTATTATAGGCTTAGTATTATAATGAGAATTGTAATATTAGAATTCCATGAAAAGACAAACATTTTGCTATACTGAAGAATACTTAATGACTTCCTCATTATTTTTAATCAAAAGGAGTCTCACAGAAAGATTTATAACAACAGACAAACTGAAAACAAGTTACAGATCAATGCTGGCAGCACAAACTATTTTAAAGATAAACTTAACTTGACAAAAACTTTAAGTACTTTGAAAGGACTACTTGTTAATAAATGTACTACAAAAGACATCTGAATTGCAACTGGATGTATAAGAGAGGGAGAGATGTTCACACTTTCAAGTGTGGAATCAATTCAACAAAATCTTTTAGAAGCAGCGTATGCTAGTTACCAGCTGTGGGTCATGATCATTAACAGCAGATATCACCAGCTGCAAAGGCACAGTGCAAGTTAACACTATTTCCCCTGTATCTTAATCCATGCCAACTTTGAGAATGGCCAATGTCTTCACCTCTCTTTTAGAAAAGCACCCCAAATTGTTCCTAGTAGTGTGTGTATCCATGAGGA
The DNA here is from genome assembly GCF_003343035.1 of Apteryx rowi. Classification (NCBI taxonomy): domain Eukaryota; kingdom Metazoa; phylum Chordata; class Aves; order Apterygiformes; family Apterygidae; genus Apteryx; species Apteryx rowi. The sequence continues at coordinate 1,525,750 of NW_020450983.1, forward strand.
ACCCTATCATCACTGCATTCCAGGGTTTGGACAGTCCAAAAGAGCACTAAGTTTAGGGACTTTTATATAGATTTCTTTGCTTATTCAGAGATCCTATCAATTCCATTGTTATTAGACTTAGTGGAAAAATCCATTTCCTGTTGAATACATCATATTTTTGTTCTCCCTAGCGCCTTAATTTTATTGCTGCCATGATTAGGCAGCTACTCCAGCATGTTGGCACTACACAAACTGCACAATTCTGTCTACTAAGACACTTTCCAGTGAAAGCTTCTAAGTTTCAGAAGTGTTCCTTTCCACGCAATAAGCTGAAACTCAGAAAAAATTCATTTCTTTCCAGTTAATGTTTGGTCTTGGTCTTAAATTTATCTGAACTACAAATAACACCTTAGAAGGAATAGCACATATATATAAAGTTAAGAGATAAGAAAAGTTGTGGGCTTGACTTACCAGCAAACCTTGAAAAACAAACTACTCCAACAATTTTACACAAACACACACATGCTAGAAGCTAGACAACCCAAGTTTTTGTGCAAGTAGAAGATATAAATAATGGATGGAAAAGACATGAAAATGATGAAACAAGCAAAAAGTTCTGGAACAAAAAAAGTGACAAAGGGGACCGACCACCATCCATGACAAACAGTTCAGAATCACTGCAACATTAACATTAATTTGCATCTCAAAATTGAGATTTAATCAACAGTCATAGCAGCAGTTATTACATTTGTCAGCAAACAGTATAACTAAATTGAGCACTACTACTATTGTATATTTGATGTTCACACAAAAAAGTTTAAAATAACGAAGATTTTCATTTTAAGCAGAAAAGAAAGGACAGTGAAAGTGTCAAGGGCTGATTCAGTATCCGTTATGCTGCAAGTTTGTATTAGCCAAGTTTTGAGCAGTAAGGTGATGCAGAAATGAAGCTAACATAAGGGGAACTGCTGTGCTGGAGAGCTGTAATACTTTCTTATAGACTATGAAAGGAGGGATCCACCCTGACTTCAGACAGGATGCTATAGAAAGACATCTATTCACACTGTTGGGGAAAGGGACTACTCGATCYGTGCAGCAGTCCTGAAACCTGCAGAAGAGCCACAGAAATGCCATAAAACAGTTGTCAAGGAAAAGAGCAAATTCCTGAACTGCTCTTCAGTGAAGTGCAGTGCAGTGAATCCCTGCACTGTGTCCGAAAATCAGGATCTGTGGGCCTTTTCTTTTTCCGCTTTCTTGCTCCTTCCACACACACTCTCCAAACACATCATCTGGAGCTCTGGGCAAAGCATACGATGTAATTTGCTTTCACTGTCTTGCTTTAAGAGACTTTACAAGTAATTTACTCAAGTAAAACATAGTTAAGAATACATTTGCTAAGCAGTTTTAACTTGTTTACAGATATGCAAACTAATTTCATCTTTGACAAGTTATTTGCCATCAAGCTTAGTGATCCAGAAGATATTGTCCATGAACTATTACAGTCTTTTGCCACAATGCTCTTCAGCCAGTACAAACAGTTGGTATTCTTCCAGGTTTATGAACACATTTTGTTGAGCTCGAGAAGCCAGACTTTGTGACCCCACCATCTGCCATGACCTCTTGTCAGGTTCAGACAAAAGAACTGACACAGATGGTCTCAAAATGGAGATTCCCTTCATTCCCAATTGCTATTTGACAGTTTGCTCCATACAGATAGAGAAAAATAAAACTCTACCTTTGTGTTTTTTAACTGATTTCTACTGAAGTGAAGCTGCATAAAGACAGGTTTAGAGCCCAAGGCACATAACACATAAAGATTGCTTTATTTGAACCTAAGGTTTCCCCTTCATAATCCAAGCCTTGGTTTATAATCCACCCTTACGATTTTTGTCTTTTGGTCAAATATCCTACAGCACAGTGAGCTAACTGAACTGTGCTAACTGAACATTGCACTTGGAGTTGCAGTTTCTTCTAGAACATATGTTGCCTAATCACTCATGCCAGTAACATTAAAAGCCAGTTTAGGCATTAAAAACACCTAGATTATCAAGCTCTAGTTACAACAAAACAGTACGAGAATACATATCGATACCTACTCTTCTTTACAAGTTAAAAGCCAGATCTATTCTGAAGTTTCAGTAATATATAATTACAATCCAGGTACTGGACACAACACAAAACAGAAAACAGTTATTTGCAGAAAAACATAACATTCCTTCGTAGGTTTATTTTCTGTGGTCCAAAGTCTTAGTTTTAAATTATTCCCTTAAGAAGTACATATTGGCTAAAATCTAATAGTAGAAAAAAATAAAGTCTTATACCAGAACAGTCTGTTTTCTGCCCTTACTAAGCTTTAGCTAATTTTCTTCAGTTTTCTTTAATTCTCCTCTCTCAAATTCTTATCAATACTTTACATATCATACCTTCACACAGACAAGCACCGCACAAAGATTCTCCACTAGCTCAACAGGCCACCTCCATTTCACAACAGAAAGCACAATTTATGTCAGTATTTGTTCTCAAACATCTATAAATTACAATAACTAATTGCACAGTTACCTAAAATATTAAGGTGAAATGTCTTACTGGAACACAGAAAAAGTTGTAGAGATATTCCAGTATACCAGACTGATTTTTATTATCATCAAATAATGATTTTTTCATTTACTTAATCAAGGAGGTTAAGCTCTCATGATTATTACAAAGCGAAAATTATTCGAAATAACTAGTTCAGCTAAGAAGAGAGTCATCAGTTTCATAAAAAATAAACCTATATAAAGCCAGCCTCTGCMCTGAAAAATAGTCTGTATTCTACACACTCCTCTCTACACTAGTACTAGCTTTCCAGCTAGGGTACTACAAGGCTGATTTCCAAAGACAGAGGAGTAACAAAAAGATTCCTTGATTAATCAGTACAAGCTCAGTTTTTAGCCACTAATTTATGCACAGTGTCTACATGGATTAGACCACCTGTTACACATATGTTGCCTCATTGTGTCTCAGTGTTCAGACCAGTAAAATTTCAAATTACGAAGTATTTACCAGAATTCCACCTGCTCCCAGGAAGCATGCCCCCATCTTGTTCCTAAAAAAAATTTCCTTATCCAACTCCTTTTATAAGCAATTGAGATTAAAAAAAAAAAAAAGGAGTAATTTTAGTGAAAATATCTGCATCCACTAGTCAGATTAATTTCTTGGTACTCCAAGAAACAAATACAACTTTGCTATCAAGTATATGTAATTTAAAATAAGGATTTTACGTCTTCATAAGAAGACTTCAGTGATTTGTCCACTTTTTTTCTTGGGTCCTCTTCAGATGACTTAGACCCAGTTTTATCTTTTATTTATATATACACAGGGAATAAACTTGGCTTACAAACTGCAAGAGACAGGAACTCCCATATAACATCTAGCTTGTTACTTAACAAAGAACTTCAAAAAGCCAACTAAGGCTAATGTATTCAATTAGTCACATACAGAGTTGGAAATAAGTCACCATCTTCAGCTACCACAGAGTAATTTTTATTTTGAAAATAATATTAAAAGAAAGTAGGACTCAGGAAACATTTGAAGAGCTCGCACCATGATCTGCATGATGAAGGTCTTGCAGGTACTACAACTTTTTTTTCCCCCCCTCAGCTTTTACTGCGGGCAATCATACACATTCAAAAAACTCCTAGTAGATAACAGACAAGGCAATTAGAGACTGAACAAAGCAAATCCAAGTAACTTGACTGCTAGATCATACCAGGAATTTTAAACAAAATTAAATACTTGAGAAGAATAGCGAGTTTAAAAAAGCTTCATCCCATATAGAGCTCTGAAGGTTGGAAGATACTTTAACAAAGTACAAATAATGCTTCATCTTGTTTCTACCAAGTATGACTATTAATAAAACCATGCATGCAATATTGATAAAGTAACCATTCAGGACCAGCTGATTCTGAAGTGCTTGAAGTTGAATAGTTTTCATATAACTCAAAAACTGCAACCTATAAAGCCATAGTACAGAAGGTTGACTATTACATTTCACAAGAATGAAAAGACAGTGACAGTTTTAAACTGTGATTCAAAAGGAATATAAGACTACCTGAACCCAATTTGAAAATGAAGCACTCATCTTGTAGTTCTGAGGAATCACCTGAATCCTTAAGAGAAATCAGAAAGAAGGAAACCAAATAAATACCTAAGACTGACCAGCTTTTCCTAAGCTCCCGTGTTTGAGCAAAATTCCAGTGCATTGTCAGAACAAGCAGACTGACACCTCTTGACAGCAAAAGTAATAAGGACTCAAGTCTACACAGTACAAAGCATCTGAAAAAATAAATGAAGTCTGCATGCAAGTTTAATTAGAATAAAATATATCACTTAAATAATGAATAACCACCACTTAGTCTGGTTTGCTAAGAGGATGTCAGGGAAACTGTACTTTTAAGAACTTCATGCAAGATATATTGAGAAAACAAACAAATGAGATCCGTTTCAGTACTCTCGGACTTGGTCCCAAACACTACATCTCCATTACTTCCACTAATCAGTACATTTATTCTCACTACCACACATACTATTACATTACTGCTCACTACTGGCAACAGAAGTGATGATAGAAGCTACTGAATATCTTGAATAGCATGGTGACTAGGAATGAAAATAGGTCTGAGCAGATACACAAGTGACATGAAAACACAATCCGAGAGTAAAATCCAAAATTGTAATCAACTCTTATTCAGCATCTACCTAGCTGAAGGTGCCCAAAGTCTCCATGGCTTTAACCATCACACGTTAAAGTCATTGCCGTGCCTAGAGTTCTGCTGCTTGTCCAGTCCCGACAGTGCCAAGTAGCTTGATGCCATGCCTGTCTTAGACCCAAACCCCACCAATCTAGAACCTGATATTCCTTCACTCAACCTCTTAGACATGCTCTTAGACATGCCCAGAGCAAGTAGTAACCCTAACTTATATGCCTAGGAATAGGGGCAGCACTTATGCCTTATTTCAAAATTAATGAAGTGAGGAGTGTCCCTTATCGCTCAAGTAAGGAGGAGGCTAAATTAAACATGTAGAATCATTCCAAGTGCTTGAACCTGAGCTGAAGGCTGTTTCAGTTCCCCAAAACAGCTTACTGTCATTTAAGATAAAGTACTTGGAACCTGACATCAGATACATTCATGCAACACTTAAAAAAGTAAGGTGATACTAAAGTTTCTTCATGAGTTTTATAGATGTTACTCCTGTCAGCACTGACATGTAGAGACACATTTGAAATTTATATTAAATTTAGCTGCAGTTCTTTTAAGTAGACAATGTATTCTGTAAGCTCATCTTTTGTTCTCTAGCTAGGCTGCTAGCCCAGGTATTTTTCCATAGCTAGCTACTATACAGGGCACAACATTTGGGAGGTCTCCTGGCTCAGTACAAAGAGGGCAAGGAGCCAGTACAACATTCAGTCAGGTAATTATTGATGATTTTAGCTGTTTGAGATGCAGCCCTACACGGATCATGACCACAGTGGTGAGTAAGAGGGCAGCATTCTATTAAGAAACACAAAGGGATGCGCTCTGCACTTCCCAGAATGAGTTCAGAAAATATTTTGCCCAAGTCAACAAAGAGCAATAACTGACTACAGTGAACTTCACGTATAAAAAAATATTCCTGGAAGCAAGACAGCATACAAACTGAGTAGCTCATAAAAAAGATTTTGCACAACTGAAGAACTTTAGGAACATTTGTTATTAAGAAATATTCCCTGTACTTTCAAAGTCACTACTCCAGAAAGTTAAGAACATACCATATTTCCACAAATATATTTTTGTCTTAAGACATTTTGTTTTAGCAATGGGCTGACATTTGAAAATAATTTAGTGTTCTACATGAATGACTGTAAAACATCTTGGTAAGACAGCCTTTGCCCATTGCCAACAATACATATTAGCTCCTCTTTCAATTAAGAGGCTCAGCTGAAAAGAACATTCTTTTTTCTTTCGGCTATTGACATCTCAAACAAGCTTCTTGCTACCAAGAGTTCATATACTGTATGACACATCACAGAATGCTTCTCTGGATGATAACTTTGTCTTGTAAYAACTTTTCATTTTGAGATTTTAGAATTTCCAGAACTATCACTACATTGACAGACACATGAAAAGGTCAAATTATCTTGTTGAGATATGCTTATTTCAATACCCTGTAGCTGGAAGGATCTTAACATTCAATGTACTGAAGATAATTTTACATTTGCATTTAATTAAAGATCACCAAGTTTTATAAGGATAAAGAAGTTGATGACGGAGAGAGATTTTTAACGACTATTTCCTACATTTTGCTTATAATTTGCTAGAAACTTTGTTCTAGTTTAAAGTTATTAACTCTGCTCTTGTATGGACTGAAGATTATGACAGTATTCACTAAAGGGTAAAAGTTAAAAAGAATTTCATAGTTCTTTAGTCATAATTCAGTACAATAGCAGAACAGGAAAAAAGGGATTTTTCTAGTGATACCTAAACTCTGAAATACTGATTACAGCATGCAAAATTACCTAGAGGGTGCAATTCCACAAAACAAGTTCCACTGATCTAAGATTCTGTCACTGCAATCACTGCTAAAAGGGATCTTGCACTTTTCCCTGCTTCAGTACTTTCCCATTCCTTCCCCATGCTTCATGCTCTAACCAACTCTCATTTTCACCTGCCCCTTCTTCAGTGAGCCAATTTAGCTCCCTACACTGTGGGAACAGCAACCAGGGGGCAAAAAGGGGGAAGAAGAAAGTCATTTTCTGCCTGCTGCAACTCACTGACTTGTCTGATGAACACCTAAGCCTTTGTGCAGGACATAACTAACCCTCAGATTTAGCACATTGTTTGATCAGTTCAGCCTGTTTTATGAAACCACATCATGATTCAGTGTCTGAAAAATCATTTATAATCTCCTGAAAAGTAACTTAAGGCTTGAAAGTGACAAAGGGTTGGATACGATTCGTTTCTATGAAGACTGCTCCGTGCTCCTGAAGAGTTCACTGGAGCGTGTGCATGCTTCAGAAACTATTAGGAAGTTCTGGGATGTTTTGTCTTCAGATCTTAGCTTTCTCAATTTCTTATAAAGGAGGAAGTAGAAACAATATTTGCTTTTTACAGATCACAGAAGCCTGCTCTGCTATACAAAATCAATACATAGCTTCAAATTAAGTGTCTCAATTGTATATATGAAGTTATTGATTTTAAAAAAAGTTTAAATGTATTTACAATTATTATAAGTTGTATAAATGCACTGAAGCTTACCATAATTGGACTGTACGTTTAAGGGGAAAACAGAAACATACTTCTGCTCAAGTTTATAATTAAGGGAAAAGTTGCCTAACTCTTTCCATACAATATATGCAGAGTCCATGCACACAAAAGGTTTTTGATTTCACTCTGGCACCTAAACTCCCTTTTGATTATATCTGCTACTCTCGTTCATAATTATTGGGACCACCATAATTTCTGTTATAGGTCAATTAAAGTTATTCTTGTAATTCCAACTATTGCTCACATGGGAAAGGTTTAATATTTGGATGACCATTATCATTCGTTAGTAAGTTAATGTATTAGCATTCAAAGCATTAATTTGACACTGCTAGCAAATACTCATATATTTGCTTTCAGTCAAGGCCTTGATTCCCCAAAACATCTATGCACTGTAATAGATGAATTCTTCAACTTGCTAATAGCTATCAGCTTCACTAAAAGTTCATAGCTGTAAAAGAAAATGTATGCCTGTAGCAACCTGCCAATTTCATTTTGAACATATGACTTAATTTTTCTTGTTTTTTCACTTACATCTTGGGGTGAAATCCCTGATAGCAGAACAACAGCAAATGAAAATAGTCACCTATTCATGCAGAACACACTCACTAACCCATACCCACAGAAAATAGATTATGAGTTCCTACCAAAGCAACCTTCCCAGAGACCCTGCCAGAAGATATAGGCACCTGATGGAGGCTAATAAGGGAATCGTCTGAACAAAAGAACTAAAGAGGTTATAAGAAAGAATTGAATCATTTGTTCTTCCTATCCAAACAAACCTGCCAACAACAGGAACCTGATGAAACAGGAGAAACCTGACTTTCTGAACAAAGGAGCAAGCCCTAACTTCCAGAAGAAAAAAAATAATAAGTTGCAAGACCAGAATTACAGTCACAAATGGACTTCACTTTATAGAATATAACAAAAACTTCATGTTATGGGTGCAAATACTCCCTTCACTGTAGGGAAAGGATCAGCTATCCAGGAATAAGAGGAGCGTTACGATCACTGCTTCCTCTTACCAATGTTTGTGAAAAGCCTGATGTTCAGGGCATGCCCAACAGATTGAAATAATGTAAAACATGCTAAAAGAAAAGGATCATCACCTTTATAAAATGGATTATTTTTAGAAGCTATACTAATCAACGGTACGTTTAGAAGCTATACTAATCAACGGTACGTTTAGGAGTTCCATGAAAAGCCTGGGTTCACATCTACCAAATATCCTAAGGACTGTATACCAGGAAAATCACAGTTCCATGATAATTCTGGATAGTGTTTTCAAAGATACCTCTAAAGGGGCTCTGCAATTCATGCTGAAATGATTTAAGAAGCTGTCAATATCAGGTTGTCCTCTGCCTCCCTGGTAAATGTTACCACCAAGTCAGGAAGAATGAAATTGAGCCAGCACCTGAATTGCTGCAGTTCACAACCAAGTGGATTAATATATCCCAACACTAATCTTTTTCCAGTTTTTTTTCCAGTTTCTACTGTGACAGCCAATACTAAGTGAGGGTTGGCTAAAGCATTACTTTACCACCAAGTTAATGCTGCAAAACTTTAAAATGCTCTAAACATTTCTATAGGTTTCACTAAAGAAAACAATTCTCAAAAGTGGCTTCAGTAGTCTGCCGATTTTTCTCTAGCAATCAGTATCTACATGGAGCACGTACTAACAGATTTAGACTGACAGTTCAATCGCTCTTAACTTGTGGTCCTATGTGGCTGGCATCCTAGCTTTTGGTCACTCATATACACTTTTGAAGATACTATTTCATAAATAGTTGTCTATTATGAAAGACAAATAATTCAGAAGCCTCAAAGAGTTCCTGTAATTTTCAAAAATAGAGGTTACGCTGGGCACTGCATTCATAAACTGTGTTCTAGAAGGCCAAAAGTTTCTGCAACAGTACCAAATGAATAGCCAGATCCAAGAGAAATTATTTTCCATTATCAGTACTTTTCATTTAATTACTAGTTTCACTAGAAATATGTTATTCTAGAAAGCTGTGCTTTCTAGAATTTGTTAAAAACTCTACTACCCTCTCCAAAGGTCATTCGATAGGTAAATATCAGTCTTGCAAAGTAAACTGTTACAAGCATATAGTTTCATTTGCTTAGACTGATTTTTATGCAATTAATATTGCAAAGCATATAAAAAAAATCTCAAACAGTCTGTAAAGGCTTTTATTGGAAATCATCATTTCACATGAGAAATCAGACAAAGTAGCAAAAAGTTTCATTAATAAAATTGCAAGTGAAAGATCACTTACTACTACCTTACCTTCTTGCAAGAGAGCTATACTCTACAAATCAAATAATGGGAAAAAAAGAGTGAATTTCATTCTAATAATGGATGTTAAAAAAAATGAAGAATCAAAACAGGAAGTTCAGTTATAAAAGTGCCACTCCCTACTGTACCTCCACCTTTTAACAATTACCTAGCATATGCAGCATATACCTACTTCTTGAGATCCCTCAACAAGCATTCTATACTATGAGCTTCGATTTTTAATGAGTGTACTATTACTCCATCAAGGATTGTTTTCCACTGAATACCTTAAATTTTACGATAATCCTGTCTGATTGATTCAGATCGGCTTTCCACCTGGAAACTCTGTAAGTATATTTCCTTGCACTAGACCAGAAGAAGGACAGTTTATTTTCCTTATTTTAAAATTCACTGTTGTTTCATTAGTAGTCATGTCCTATGAATATAGTCAGAAAAGTGGGTGAGAAATCCTTAATTATACCAAAAAAGTATGCAGAAAAGGCAATTTAAGACAATACAGCAGATTAAAGACAGGGCTAAGAATACTATTTTAATAGTAGAATACTAGAATACTATTATACTATTTTAAGGTCTTCATCAAAGACATCTAATTCCAAGAACTGAATTAGACTAGCTATAACTAAAGAACCCATTCTGATCCACATTAGGACCCACAAGCATAAATACTAATACTTACACAGCATGGGCTACAGCTTCTCTCCCCTAACCGTATCAGATCACAAAGCCCTTTGCTTTTAGAGAATTGCACCAAACTCTTCTAGGTACAGTGAAGCGGTCTGCTCACTTAAACCGATTAACATTATACACTGCTGAGGGGGATGGAAACTTGGAATTTTGGTTCCTTTTTTGGATAGTCCTGTAACAGCACTTTTAGTCAAACCCACAGGAAGATGCTTGAAAGGCAAGGCCTTATCTTCATTTTGAAGTAGCTCACAACTGTCCTGCAAGGGTGTCCAGATGCACAAGAGGCCCCTACAATAGTGTCCAACATACACGAAAGCAGAAGCCAAAGAATTTTCGTGTAGCGTTAGATCTCTTGCAAAACAGCACTATGCCTTTTGCCCAACTAAGTTGTTTAGCCTACCCTTCTATACCAGACAGCTGGGTTCAACGTGTATTGAGAACTATACCTTATCACTTTGTAAAGTGAAACCACCAGTCGGAACCTGTTGCAGCAATAAAGAGCACTCCTATCAGTAATACATGTTTTCTATAAAGTTAATTATATCAGTAAAGTAAATAAATAGTTACATAGTTTCTTTTTGTTCTTTGTGCAACAATAGTGATTTCTGTGCAAACAGGAAGTGGTTAAAAGAAAGCCCAATGAATTTGACAGTAAAATAAGACCACTCTTAAATTCAACCCACAGGATAATCTTGCTAATATTTAATAATTTCCCATTTTCCCTTAGTGTAGGACTAAGTCATTTGATCTATTATTCTTACTTAGTAGAGGCACTTGACTCTCTTCACAACAAGAAAGTTTTCAAAGAAGAGATATTTGTACTTTTTTCCTCTTTTGACTACTTTTCCTGTCAAGGCTTTTCTGTAGCATGAACTTCTCCATAGTCTTTCCTGCTCCTTCAAAGTGCTATATTTAGCATACTAGATGCTATTTTGAACAGAAGCTCCTGAAGCTCAGGACTTGACTATACACAATACTTTTGCATATATATAACATTGGCACAAACATTAACTGCAAAATACAGTTCTGCATTTGTATTACAACACTGATCTTCCATCATGAGACTTTATCCCATGCATAAAATGACATGTTTTCTGTAGAAAACAAGATATATCCTGATCAAATGACTCAGATTTAACCTGGGGATTGCAGAGACCTGAGAATAATTCATTCATTTCTCATTTAGTAGCATCAGTTCATAGTAGCATACAGTTATTTTTTAACTAAAGATTACATCAAGTTGCAACTAGTTAAAATAGCATCACACAACATATAGTTTGTTGCCCTTTTTTTTAAATCAGCATAGGTAAAATATGTCAGGGATAGCACTGAAGAAGATTCATCAACTGTTAAAAGTATTAATGCAGTTTCATTAAAATAATTGAATTGGATCCAGAATTATACAAAATGACCAAATACTCATTTTTCATTTTTATGCAGTATGTCTATTAAGTCATATCAGCTTAACCATCATAAAAAATTGACAGAGAAAAGGAAAACCAAAGTCCTTTCTATAGAAGGAGACAGAATATGAAGAAACCACACAAGCTCTCAGATACAGTTCAGTATCTCGCTACTCCATGAGGTAGTAAGTTCCCAGGTGCATTTTCTCCTTCCACATCTCAAGGAAGTTTACTTATTCTATGCTTTCCTGCTATTGTTGCACCACGGCTTTACGATTTGTATTCCTAAATCCGAGACACTGTATGTACATCGGGACTCATCTCCATCTTTAAACCCGCCACGGCTGAAAGCCGGAGGAGGCCTGCAGCTCGGAGGGCGCAGGAAGCGGCGTTTATTTGTTCTTCATTGTTGTTATTTTTTAACCGACTTCCCCTCCCCCGACAGAACCCGGCAGCCGGAGCAGCCGCGCGAGGCCGCGAGGAGCGTTTGCAGGGCCGCGAGGCGCTGGCTGAGCCCTGGCACCGGCCCCCGGGGCACCGGCCCCCGCCGGCGAGGCAGCCGCCC
>NW_020450983.1:1539482-1571534 GCF_003343035.1 Apteryx rowi
TGAACAAAAAAAAAAAAAAAAAAACAGCAAAAAACTGGTGTTCAGCCTGTAAAGTAGGGTTCCCAAACTAAGGAGTAAGGAAAAAAATGGAACAGGCAAGCAAGAACTATATATTTACTTCACTGGGACACAACAGAAGATTAAGCATGTGTCCAATAATTTGCTGACTTTGTGGTTTTAGTTTCCCTTCATCCTCTGTAACTTATTTCTTCACATGCAACAATACCTTTATCAATATTTGTAGTGCTATGCAAGACACCTTCATGAAAGCATTAAAAGAATGCAAAGTATTGTGTGTTCTCTTAAAGACCCCTTCAATAGTTATAATCACAATAGCTAACAGAAGGGCAACGTGAGCATGCCCTGACAGAGGTGCAGGAGGCATGCACTGCCTGAGAAAAGAAAGGAAGCAAAACAGAAGTAAATGACGTTACAGGGTTTATTGCACTATTCAGTAAGTTACCTATGCTAAACAAATACTTGACCTTAAACACTGCCTCAGTACGCTTCAAACATCTTTCTAGTTTCCTCTGTTTTGCTGTAAGAAACTATGAACTGAAGTTAGATACTGTAACTGAGTATGAACACAAAAAATACACATTTTAACCATTACAGAGAAGAGAAGAAACAGATGAAAGGACACTGTTGCAGACTGCATTTGCTTTCAACAGCTACCTGTCCACAATGAGATGGCTGTATACACACATACCGTGAGTCTGAAGCTGCTGGAATGAAGTGTAAGCATATAGTACTTCTGTAACGATATATATTAGCATATAATGTATTAGAACTTACACAAATCCCAAACTTTATTCCAAAATGAGGACCACATTGGAAAACATCTTGGAATTGGTTTCTTAGATTAAAGATGGGGAGACAGCACAGACTGGACAAAGGATGGAGTTCTAAGAGCAAAGCCTGCAAGGCAGGAGGTGTGATGTCTGCCTCCAGAAGCGGCCAGTGGTCTCCCAGCCTTCGATCTTGCTCCCGCTGGCTCGTTGTATCCCTTTCAGAGTTTGCCACCTTTTCACAACACATTACCTTTCAATTTTCACTAGTTTCATTGCTTTCTTGCTAGCCCTGAACCCTTGCTGTAATGACCTATACAAACACCAATCTGAACAAAAAMCACATACTTTTCTCCTGCTGAACTTGCCCGACTCCCTGTAAAAACTTCACTCACTCAAATGCTGCAGAGCAGGGTCAGAGCACTACCATATTCCTTGACAACTCACAGTACTGACATATTGATGGGTACTAAAGTTTGAAGAGAGAATAATGATTTTGTCCTTAATTTTTGGCTTGGACCAGCAATAGCAAGAAAATCTATATTCCAGGCAAGAAACAGTTCTTACCTTTTTGTACAGGTTGCTGTGAAATGGTGAGCCACTGGGCTGCTCTCTGATCCCAGATATAGTGGGACTAGCTGAAGGATCTTGCTACACAGACTATACCAAAAGGAGCCTAGCAAACTGAAAAAACAATCCAGTATTTTTCTTTTCCATTTTTTTCCTTTTCTTTTAACTTTCTTTTGACAGGTGAACAAGTATAAATGCTCTTGTCAAAAACAGATAAGAGCAACTGCATTTATTTTACATAAAATTAACTGTTGAAGGAAAAAAGAAAACACCTTTTAAAAGAAAACAGTACTCAAAAGTCTTGGAAAAGTTAATTCCAGCGAGATTTTAAGCATAGCTGATTTGATTCTTTTCTTAACTATATGAGAAAACTTACACCAACGCAGAATCATTTTATATCATCAAAAGATCATTGGATCTGCCCTGTCTATTGACATGCAATAATTAATCCAATAGTTGCAGACATTTGAGGGATTTTTCATGCCATATAGTCTTGCATGATAATTTCACCCCAATTTGGCAAAATTATCTATATCCATCAACACCATGTGAATCTGTGAAGGCAGAATGCCCAGAGATCATTAGCACATCTCTCCATTAAATTCCCTATCTTCACATGCCTGATTTAAGTGCATTACCGCCCAGTCCTAAGCAGAACATTGACAGCCAAAATATGGTGTGCCTCTTAAAATATTAAAGTACAGATTAGTAATATTTACCATTTTTGCATTATTACCTTTACTATCAAACTCAGCTGCTAGCAAATGTAGACCTGCATACACTTTTTCCAAACTGATGAAAACCACCCTCCAAGTCAGAATCTAAAATTAAGTAAAAAGGAACAAGTAAAATCTCTCATATTTTAAATAAAAGTTGATATTAATGAGCTTATACAATGGTTTCAATGCCCAACTGAGACAGCAAAGGGTCAGTAAAAGTACACCTGATTGCTTAAAGCTCATCTCAAATTCATTATCAATTAAAAGGTATTAAAGTGTCAGTATATTAAAAATTTCCTGAAAAGATAAAATCAATTTTTTCTTAGATACAGAAAAGAGGTTTACTAACCAGTAATCAAAAAATTCTTCAGGATGTGTTGTCAATTAGTCTGTTCAGTATGGCAGATGCTCTTATCTCTAAAGGCAACTCCATCTTGACAGACTTAACAGCACCCCATTATCTGTTTCAGAGATGCACTCACTGCTTTGAACCTCTCCATAGTGGAAACAAATAACTTTAGAGATCATTTTAAAGGCTCGGCAGGTGAATATAACAAGGTCCTTTCATATCTTTAATTTACAGCGAAGTTTCTGCCTTGGAGATCTGAGGCTAATGAAAGGAAAACAGGTCAAATTTCCTGGTTCAGATTTAAACAGTCACAGCTGTAAAGAATTATTCAGAGTAGGTCCTCCAGAACACTACACCTAGACAAAAAGGACTATTTAAGGGCTCGAGTATCTTCTACCTTGCTAGCTGTGCTACGGCAAAGACAAAAACCACCACAGTGAAAAGGTGCAGTAGCAAGGCACATGGCTAGTTGTTCAGCTGGCTTCTCTGAAGATAACTCAGAATGATTCAGTTCCCATTAGATCTTTAGSTGTGAGCAGAGCAAGGGAACCCTAATGAAGCCCAGCAAAAACACGAAGATTATGAAATGAAGATAAAAAAGTCAAGGAGCCTTCATTAAGTGGATAATAGGTAGGCCTGACGAAACTAAACTCCTTCAGTTGGAACAGCGTAGAATACCAGCGACTGAGTCCACAAGCTTCTGCTCAAAATGCCAGACTGAAACCCTGGTCGATTTGGCCTAACAGAACCTTCTCGCCCATAATGAGAATTTTCCTTAGCAGTGAGGTTGAGATGACAGAGCAGATCACAAACTGGACATGGAGTAGAAGCAGAACAAGCATTCCACGTGTTCTTACCTTACACCAGAACAAAGAGCAGAGGGAACCTCATCAACAGACTTACTAGTCTTGGGGTCTGGATGACCACATTTTCATGGTCCAAAAAGAGAAGTTTGAAATTTCTATAGGTATCAGCCTGCCATATGACTAGCGATCAGAGAGATCCATTTTGGGACTTCAGGTCAGGATTCCTATTAAAGTATGTTCAGCAGAGAAAGATGATCTCAAGGAAGATGAGCTTTAGCCAGAACTTGATCTAGATCTGCTCTACATTAAGCAGCAAATTATGAGCTGAGATACCCTGACCAGCTGTAATAACTACAGAAAGTCAGGTCTATTCAAGTCTACTCACTGAAGATTTGCTTAGTGGGGAGGTCTCCCTGCAAAGTCCTAGAAGAGTTAAAAGGGTAGGCCAACAACACRGAGCTCACAGCAAGGCTCAGTTCAATGATGCTTTAGCTATTATCTTGAGGAAAAAAGTACTTSTGAGCAGAATTTTCTTTCCTTCCAAAACCAGGGCCTGTATACACTCAGACTCTATGGTTGGCAAAAGTGCAACTCTCTTCTTCAAGGAGATAGGGCAGCTTGTGTATACTTTCTTGAGGGTGTAGACTGCATTATGGGTTGCCATGTTGACCCATGGTCTCTATCAGTTTGAAAGATACCAGGAGGGGGAAAAAAAAAAAGTGCCAGGATATAGCTCAGACTGAAGGTCCTGCAGTTTTAGAACTCCGGAATTGGTGAGCCTGTGATTTCATAAAACTTTCCTTTTTATTTTTGGAGGAAAAGAGAAACAAAAGGAGATGAAGTAACAGAAAAATAAGGAAGAAAATAAAAGGTGAGTTAAGTTAAGGATGACAGATAAACAGAGTCTGGTTTGAAGAAGAATTCAGGTAGAGTAGATACTCCAACTCACGGTAAGTGACTGTGAAAGAAACCAAGGGAATGGGACATGATTTGACCATCCATGTTTCAGCACAACGAGAGTAAGTGGTAGTTCTTCAGCCTCTCTTGGATAATACTCTATATATAAACACTTCTTGTCTCCAGTGTCTGTGGAACACAATCACCCATGACTTGAATTGCTATCATTCTGAAATGAAAATGTTCAATAATTTTACATTTTTGAAACTGATTTGCACACACTCCTGAGCAAATTATAGTAATTTAAGATTAGTGATAAACAAATACATAAGAATAATTAACTACACATTTAATAATTTATTTTAAAAAATATAAAAGAAATTAATAACTTCAAAAATAAAATTGACCCTGTTTTAGCTAATAATAATAGAACTTAATGATGGGCATGAAAATATTAATATTACAGATTTTTAGAAATTAGAGTACCCATAATTACTTTTAACATATTTGCATTAACAGTACGAAACAATATAGCTTTTTGTTCTTATAAAATTAAAAAAATTGAGCCACTGATAGGTACTGGCAGCCACAAAAATCCTGGAACAAAGTTTTTTTTTGTTGTTTTTTTTTTTAAACAGAGTACAAAAAACATCTTTTTTTTGTATTTCATTTTAATTTAGTGCTTATCCCTATGCACCACAAGAATGTCATCACACAGCTTGGTCAAATGCTTCCTTATAAAGTCAACCAAAACGTGACAACAGCCTATCAGGAAGGTATTTCTATACACAGTCAAGTCTACCACAAAAAAATAAAACCCGACAAGCAGTCCTTTTACTTTTCTTAGAAATGCTTACAAAACTATATGTGCTTTTTGACATTCCTTGATGATTAACATATCAAAGCTTTTAAAGATCAGAAGGGAGGTGAGTTCCTCACTAGAAAACCCATCATAGGAAAAACCTCCCCAAGTCTGGTACATGGTTATAGGATTCAAGCAGCTGGGCCACCCAAAGGAGGTCACTGAAGGGACACAAATGCTGCAGCTGGACTACAGCTGTCCTAAGGACCATACSGGGCTTCATTATGGAGTGGTAAGTAATCTAGCAGTAGGGGGGTTACTGAAGTACCGTATAACTTTATGTATACATGCCATCACAAATTTCGTTTTTTATTGTCCTGTTAACTCCAAGGTTTAATAAATATTAATTTGAACACCAGGATTTTTCCATCATTAAAATGTCTATTTCTACCAGTGCAGAGCACGTTGCATTGCTTGTGTCCAGGCATCCATAGCTGGTTTGTATTCTTCTGAGTCTTTCTGGGGCTCAAAAACTGTTTCTATTTGCCTCAACTTCTTCAGTTGTTCTTTGTCAGTCCACAATCCTATAAACAGAAAGTTCATTCTCAAGCTCAACTGCAAATATGTTATTTTTGAGTTGTTTTAATTTATCTCCAAGAGATCCAAACCAGAAACACAGTAAGAAATCATGACAGTTTTTCTTTATTCAACCAACAAATTTCTCAGAGGGAAACATATTTTTTGCACTGGGAAACTCCATTCCAATAGGATCCACTTGTTTGGAATCCTGACAACAGCACATCTGCTTAACTGGGATAGTTTCCAAGGAACAGCTCTGGTACTCTGAAGTTCATTTAGGTTTCATCAACAGTGTGCTTTCAGCCACAGGTCTCTCTCAAGTAAGAAGAGCCATAGAAACCAAGGTTTAGCACTAGTTACTTTCCTACTGCCTTAAAAAAACGGATAAATGGCAGAAAACAGCTGGTGTTACCTATTCAGATTAATTTATGCTATTGAAACATTCTTGCCTATCCAGGGCTGCAGTGGACATCTTAGACAGCTTCTTTACAGTTTTAACTGTTCAATAAGTCTTACCCGAGTATGTGATTTTTATCCTGAAGTTGTGTTACGTACATATCAAAGCCATTCAATAAAGTTAATATCCATCTACAAAATACTAAGTAAACCATTAAGTAATGGTTTAAATAAACCATTAAGTAAAACTATGGATTGAGTTTTTTTTTTTTTTTTTAGTTTTAAGTCTGGTTGACTATATAAATCAATTCTGCATGAGTGAAGCTGGATTTTTTTCTGCTAGTAATTCCTTTTGTACTTCCTCCATTGTGCTTATTTCTGTGAAAATCGTAAAAAAGGAGGCCTAAGTTCACAGATGACAGGACACAACTTCCATATGAATGACATGGCTGCACACAAGCATGGCAGCTTCCTTGTCGCATCGTCCGTCCACATCACACACCGCTTTGAGCAGTACTAATGTGGAAGGGGACACAGAGCATGGGAGTCAGGGAAGAGGGAGGGAGCAGAGACAGGACTCACTTCTTCCTTCTCTGGCAGTACATCCTTCTGAATATAAACTAATCTTACAAACCTGTATGGAGGCACTTTTCACATTAAGCTCACTGTCACTATTCATTTACATAAAACTAACAAGTGTACAACTGTTCAGCAAATCAGGATATTATGTTAAAAATGTAAATAAGTTCCTTTATTTGGCTTTTTTACCCTACGCTCCGTTTCTTTGGTCGATCATATACTAGTATATGGGTAAAAAGCACCACACAAAAGTAAACACTACTTACCTTGATTTCCCTCAGAGACAGCAAAACTAATCTTTTGGGGAGATTTTATGATTATTTGAAATTATGCACTTTTTTCTTCGTTTTTTGTTATCTACATATCTACATTTTGGAAAAAAAAAAACAACTGTTGTATACAATGTATACATACCTGATGCAAGACCTGCTAGAAAAGCTGCTCCAAGGCTAGACATATCTGCAATTATAGGCTTTTCTATTTTCTTATTAATCAAATCAGAAGTCATCTGCATGACAAAGCTATTATTACTGACACCGCCATCAGCTCTATGTGGGGAGAGAGAAAGAAAAGGTAAAAAATGGGTTCAGTTCAAATGCTTATTGCCAAAATTTTAGAAAACAGCTTTTTGGTTTTCACACCTATGCATAAATCTTCCTATCACTCATAAACAAATGTGTTTCCATTTTATGGGCAAATTTAGAGGACAGCACAAGAAAAAAAAACACAAAAAAATCCCCCACCTTTAAGGGGAGGGGTGGGAGGGGAAGAAGACCACCTCATCTAAAGTTTTGAGATACATCGTCCTGACTGAAATGTTAGGGTTTATAACAGAACTTTTATATGGTTATCACCAGGATATGACAACAGTCAAAACCATTACATTAAACAAACCCTTCCAAGTGTTCTCAGATCTGGAAAGATAGGGTTTTCCCATTACTACCAAATCTTTGAACTAGTAAGCTAAAATGCCTTCACAGTTGCTTGCCCTTTTATCAGGAGGATGAGAATGAGGCTTTCATCTATCTTTTCTCTATTTACTTAACTGCATTGTCTGAAACCCTTTAAATAGAGAAAACTAGAACTTATCAATGTTGATCTTYAAACAGCTAAGAACAGTTCCTAGCGATGCAAATTAATGTCTCCTGCAGCTGAAAAATAGCTATAACAAAAAATGACCTTTGAATTGTCATATACTGGTTGGCTATACCACTGGACTCCAATACTACCCCGTCATGTAGTTGTTTTCTACCAAATGTGGTAAAGACATCTGTAGTTTATTACTACAGAAAGTGTTGTGTAATAAGACTTTTCTGTTGCTTAGAAAACTTCACCAATTTAAATATGCCAGCCAAAATCTTCTATGCTATGTGTATGCCTCTGAAAATCTTTATATAAATGGTTTGTCTGTTTCCAAAAGTAAAATCAGGAGACATTTGTCTGATTAGAGATGTTATGGGGTTTTATTTGTTTGCACATACAGTTAAGAAGTGTTATCTCCTCTATGCTTTGGAATAGAAACTTAATCTGGCAAAGTCACTTCCTTAATGCCAGTGACATGCCTTTTTCTTGTTCTGTAAGAATAAAACATCTACTTGACTCAAGTTACAAGAGACAAAAACAAGAAAGAATTTGCAAATGCTCAGTTTTATATTTAGCTAAATTTTGTTGCTACACACTTTGGAGATTCAGTCTGTAGAGCACATACTCTAGCTCAAACTTCCTATGTGGCATTAGACTGCGAATGTGCTATTTTCACAGAATAACTAAATACTGACACTCCAAGAGTCCAGTAACCATGAGGACCATCCTTTAATGGCTGCAGCAGGCTGCTAAAACACAGGACATGGGGACTAAATAAAATGAGGGTTCTTTTTCTGTGCTTTTCTTGCTGGTGTTGAAACAAGCCAAGAGAAGTAATAGGGATGGAGAGGACTAATGAAAACAAAGACACGAGCTTCTAGAAACCAAAGGCTGGGGAGAAACAAAGGATACAGGACAATAGCTACAGAGGGAAGGGACATATTCAAGAGAGGATAGGAACACATTAAGAGAGAATAAAAACAAAAATCAAAGGGAATGGACAGATATGAAAGGTGTGGGGACAAAAGAATGGGAGAGCAATTTACAAAACTACTGAAAAAGCCATGAAGTACATCTCATTTCTTCCTAATGCTTAATCCACATGTTAAATTGCTACTGATCTTAGTTACTTCTATTATAGTCACTGCATGAAGCAGTGATTTTGTATTGAGTAAAACAGAACATGATCACACAATTTATGAATTCCATTACAATGTAAAAGGGATCAGAATTCTAAGGTTCCCTAGGGTGTCTTATTTCTGGTGCTTGCACACTTTGCATTTTGCAATCTCTATTTTATTTCTAAACTTTTACATGCAATTTTCCAAGTAAAATAAACTTCCTAAGGAATCAGAAATTCTCAATACTTTGGATCTCTATTCCTCTTTGCTACAACCCCACACCTGGCTGCTTCTTCATCTTGGCCTACTGTGTCCCAGTATGTCATGGAATATAGAAACTTTTACCTCCTCCCACCTTTGTACTTTCACCTTTCTTCCACTGCTCCAAATCCTCATTTCTCAACTGTCTAGATGCCTACCAGTCTATTTCTTTCATTGCAYGGGTATCAGAATAAAGAACACGATGCTCTCCTCTTAGTTTTTGTCTGTGAAATCACCATGACCCCTGGCTGTCAGAAGGAGCAATTTCAGAGAGCTTTTCTCAGCATCAGAGGTTTGAGATAGATCATGTCTGGTAGAGACAATCTCCGAAATGACTGGTGTTACCAAACTAAGTTTCCACTAAACATGTGCAAGCTCGTTTTTCAGCAACATATACTTCGACCAAATTTTTAAATTTTTCCAAGAGGCAGTGAAAAGCATATACTAGAGATCAGGGGTACCTCCCTAAATTTAATCTTCTTCTGCAAAAACTTAAGTATAGCATATTCTTAACAACAGAATATTCTTCCGCTTACCCTCACAAATAGACCCAGTTTTAATTGAAGTCTTCAAAAAAATTCAATCTGTGACAGATCCAGCACAAAAAAATCCAGTATAAAGGGGTAAAAGGATTTTTTAAGAAAGGGGAGAATGACCTTCACAACAGATATTGCTATATGCACTCTAATGCTACATAAAAACATAGATTTGCTCTCATTTTTTTTAATCGGGGTAAGTCTTCACTCACCTGCTGACAGCCGTCAGTGCCAATGATTTAATTAATAACTGACCCTCTTACAGATAGCCTCTACAGTCACTTTTAAAATTACATCAACATTTGACCTGGTAATCAATCATCTACTTCTCAGTGGTTACAATAAGACAAAATGAACAATCAAGTTCACATCTGTTTAACTAGAACTCTCATGTGTCAAACTTACAAGTTACATGGAACTTACCGAATAGATCGAAGAGGAATGTGTACCCTTTTCACAATGATATCATAAAGCTGTTTGTTTCTTTAAAAAAATATTTAGTTCAATTAAACATTATATACCATATAAAGTGTTTCCAGTATCTACAAAATCAGAAAATAAAGTACAAGGCAAAAAATACCTCAGTTTTCTCAGAACTACTGTAATAGCTAACAAATTTCCAGAATGAGTAAATAAATAAATAATAAAAAAAGGCTGAAACTGGCCTCTGCTATACATCACTATGAAGGCACAAGTATGGCTAAATCGCATTCTATAGCAAGTCACTATAGAAGGTACATTATTCCCATTTGAAATGGATCACAGGTCTTCACAGACAAGATACTATGGTTGATGTAACAAATGGTTTCGAGTGAGGAAAGAAAGTGACAGAAATGTTATTCAGAGTTTGTCCAGCTGTCTTTTAAAGGGAACCTCTCAAGGCTGTAAGTTTGATTTGTTCTGAAACCATTCCACTTAATGGTGGAAAATTTAAAGGCAAAGGGTTTCTAGCCTTTTTCTGTTCAGGTCTTTGGAAGAGATGAGATATGTAACATGTCTGTTTTTAAGACACTCACGCTCCAGTTCAGTTCCACGCTCCATCAGCATCTGATGTTTCTCTTACAGTGAAGAAAAAATTGCTTTAGAAACAGTTGTAGCAAGTTAGAATTTTACCTTCCTCAAGACATTTTTTTTGCCTCTTTGCTGGAGGTTATGATGCCCAAAGCAGAGCTGGTGCCTAGATGGAAGGGATGTGAGTGTTCCCTAATTGGCCACACTGCAGTGTGAGCCAGGCTCAAACTATATTCATTTTCAGTTCCAGCATGCTGGCTGAGTTTGCAAGGCAGAGCCAATCTGTTTCACAGCTAGTTATTGATGTGATAACCTCAGTGACTAGCAGTAATGTGTTTAACCTTGACAGTTAGATCTGGAAGTTGTTTTCTCTCCACATCTCTAAAGATGTTTAAGATGCCTATTACTATGTTTTATAAAAGCTCAAGGATACAAACTTTAGCCAAAGATCTAACTTCCAGCTTCAAGGATACTGTAACACAGCTGGGGTGGGCTACAGAAGCTTTCTTTCTACCAAAACATTGTAGGAGAACAAGGACTAACTTTAAACAGAGAACATTGTTTCTGGCATGTTCTAAACAATGTAATTTAAGGATCTTTATATGATTACTTAATAACAAAAACTCTGAATTAATAAATATACACTAGTTTATTTGTAATGTTTAAAGAAGAAAATAAGAGAAGAAGCTAAAACTCCCTGTCCATGTTACTATAAAGCACTATTACAATTTATATTTTACAAGTTGCCAAATTCCACATGTCCATTTGACACAGTTGATCAACATAAACAACGAATATGAGAAAACATAAACAAAATAAGTAAGTTGTACCTGAAAGCTACAGATTCCAATATAGCGCGTACAAGATGGTTTCTGGTAGTGGAAGGTTTCAGCCCCATGAAACAGGCACATAGATATGGGTCATTCACAGAAACCTACAGAAAAGATTTCACAATGAGTTCAGTGAGTTATATTTGACGGCTTTTGAGAAAAGAGTCAAATAGTAAGGAAAAAAATAACTTACGACAATTACAGGCAGCATAGTGA
This sequence comes from Apteryx rowi, assembly GCF_003343035.1. Taxonomy (NCBI): domain Eukaryota; kingdom Metazoa; phylum Chordata; class Aves; order Apterygiformes; family Apterygidae; genus Apteryx; species Apteryx rowi. Next base: position 1,551,026 of record NW_020450983.1, read on the forward strand.
AAGAAGAAAATTGAAAACAATATGTAAGCAGTATATAGTGTTATTTTAGCTACTCAGTGAACAGTTTAAATAGTTTCTTTCAACAGCAAAAGGTTTCTTGTAAGTGACTTCTTCTGAATTCTATATACTAAATAACATGAATCTATAGGACTTCTCTTTAAAAAAAAATACAGCATACACTTAAAGTGTCTAGGACAGGGCACACTGATATTGCTCTTCTCTAGCAAGACTTCACTTTTTCTTTTTTTCTTTCTTTTTCTTTTTTTTAAACTTCTGGAACTGCTGAAAGAAGGATGGACCGAGTTTTTAAAACAGCATTGAAAAGGCTGGCAATTATTTTTTATTAATTTATACTACAGTCTGTTTTCAATGACAACACTGTAACAGATTCTGACTAAAATTCTAATGATCACTAAGTTGTGTTTTCTTTTGCAGGAGAACTGGAGGACAGATTTATGAAACTGAAGTCTCTCTATTCCTCCTCCACTTCTTTGGTAAACTTCATGACAAAATATTAGTTTGCTGGTTCATAACTGGTCTGTGACAACATTAAATGCCCCCCCCACACACACTGTAGGCAGTTATTTTTTAAATTGAAACAAACTCTTCTAGTTGTATTCTGTTAGATATCAGTTATGACAACACTAACTGGAAGTTTGAATTTCATGTGTGTAAAACACACAAACACTTATAAAATAAATAAAGAAAATGCTAACATATGTAAAAATAAATATGTATGGATAGGTATATATGCAGCAGCCCAGTAATGGAAAGTGCTGAATTATCACTTGTTGTTACACAGTAGATAATCATGCTCAGCAACTACCAAAAAAACCTGTGTGTGTGTGTGGTGGGGGGGAGTGCTAGTGACCAGAAGGAAAACTGGCATTTTATAAAAGCATCTAAATCAAAGAAACTTTTGCATTTCAGTTCAAAGAAAGCAATCTATTTTTTCATGTACAAGTACTCTTTCCATTCTAGGAGTGGAACCATTTGCCCAGCCCAGTAGCACAATAAGGATCCATTGTTTCCAACTTTACAGATTTTCATATACAAGATAATACATCAAAAAGTAAGGACTAATACTCTAGATGATGGTGTGCATTTTGAAAGAAGTACAGTCCTCAAGAAAATAAAAAGTATGCCTGTGTGTAAATTTGTGCATATATATGCATGCCACCCAAAAAAAAGCCATTAAGTTTTTGCTGCTGCTATCAATCAGGCAAATTAAGTCTGGAAAACCTTGCTTCTAGAAGAAGGAATAAGAGGGGAAAAAAAATGATTAATGCACATTCAGTTTCATATACACTTCCATAATGAAGCTCCTCTCAGTGTATTGTATCACAGCAGTATAACTTAGTAAAAAACAAACACATTTTTACTACCTTAATACAGATTAGTAGAGAACATTTTACTCTGTGTAGGAAATGAACACATGGACTTCATAAAAACCCTAACCGCTGTCATTTGGAGGTCTAAGAAATATACAACATAAGCAAACTTGCGTTAGAATATAGCTAGCGAAGTAGAACAGATATGTTAAAGTTCTAGAAGTATTCAGCTCTGCTCATGCCCCTTTTCATACCATTTAATCCACATCTAAACTGATCCAGATACTGCTACAGTGGGTCAATTTGCTGTGCAAGTCCCACCAGGATAAGGAGGGCTCTTAAAAGGCAAAGAAATCCACTTTGGTGGATCCTATTATTGGTTACTAGGTATCAAAATTAAAGAGCAATCCTTTCACAGAGTTTTTCCTAAGTACAGTTCCTAGATTTGCAGTGGGCTTATTAGAATTCAGTAAAAAGAGACTCAATCCATGTTTACTGAGAAGTTAGTTGGGTTTCCTTCTGGAGACAGATTATCAAGAAAGCAGAAGAAAGAAAATAAAACAGAACACAAACCAAAAAAACCCAGACCTTACCAATATCTCTGGACCGAATATTAATTGAATTAGAGGTTCAGAGAAGATTCAGGACAGCATTTGTCTACCTTGGGATTCCTGTCTACAAATACAAGAGTTTGGGGAGGCTCAACACTTGCTTTTTCACAGCACAATTAATCACAGTATAAACACCACACAGAAGAATCTTAGCTTAACCAAGCATTGTATCTCTAGAAATAAAATTAACGAGTAAGGCAGTTGTTTAAGACAAGGTAGCTGGGCTCTCTGTAGAATAGATAGGAAAGGAAACTTTCCTGTGCCTTTTTCCATTAACACCAGGTAATGTTAAGTCCCTTAACCCCCCCCCCCCCCCAAAGCCAAAACAAAAAACCCAAACCAACCAACCGGAAAAGCCAACCACCCTACTCCCGGAAATGATCCAACTGGGCATGGGAGACCAATGGGGTAAAAAAACCAAACAAACACAAAACCAAAAACCCCCCACTACTTTTGGATCTACATAAAAAGATGAGATGGCAAAAACATTCTATGCAACTTCAAAATGTATATTCAAACTAATGAATTGCTATCTTAGACTTCTAAGAGAAAACAGAAGGGGGTGATTTTTGAGGGAAGAAAAAACAACCTATGTTCACCTTAATGCTGTTTCTTTACCTAGTTGGAGAACACAGTAACAACTGACTTGTTCAAACCAACATCACTTGCCTATACATCAAAGAACAGCTGATGGCAGGCATTAACACCCAGTTCCAACACATAAATAGCTTTCCTTTCTTCCTGCCTGGTCCATCTGTTCAATAAAGTTTATAATACTAATATTCCAAATGACAGCTTAGACACCAGGTTCTACAAAACAAAATTTCTCCTAAACAGCCATACTGATTAGAAATGTAAAAAACAGTATTCTGTGGAGATAAATTGATACCATGCTGGCAAATCCAGAACACAGAAAAAGCTATGCTGATGAAAGCGCGTTCTCAGACAGATTATCTCAYGGTGCTTAGGGAAGCAGTGCAACTAGATGAGAAGCTTTTGGAGCTCTGCACAACACCTAGACTAGCAACAGCCGCATTAGAAGAACCTGTTTATTTCCATTTTGCAGGAAGGTTTGTCTAACAGCTGTGACTTGCAATTTGTCGTATTTTGTGGTGACAAATCACTAACTATTATTACCAACTGACAAGCCTTATAAGGGAAGGAACTGCTCCGTAGCTGAATAGGCAGTATGTCAACCCCTCAGCTATAACAATTTGTCATTTAATGTATTAACTGAAATTCCCATCAATTCCCTTCTAAACTAATACGCCAGACTGAACTGCAGCATCAATATCAGCCTTTGTTGCCTATGCACAGGGACAGTAACTCAGCTCCATAACCAAACCTGAGAGGGACCATGAATCAGAGATGGGAAGGACAGGCATAAGGATGCACAGTCTCCAGCATAAACAGAAAGTAAACAGAAAGCTCCCAGAGCTTGTGACCCAACAGGAACAAAGTCACTGCAGGAAGTCCCTCAAATAAAGAGGAAGTTACAAGGAAGCTACTGGGAAACACAAGGGAGCAAAATGGAGAACAAACACCAGGAACTCCTTAATATATTCACTGTGGTCAGTAAAAATAGCAACAAAGCACTAACCCTGTAGTAAAACAGGGGAATATATAATTCAGATTAAAATCAGGTGTTCCGAAAAGCAGTCTTCCTCATGTTTAAGCACTCTGCTGAATTGCAACCTACATCTTGAAAAGAGGCAGAATAAAATGGATTATTTTAGCACAGTGCTTAGGAAGTATTATCTCAACGAAGGCTCTGCACGAGACAAAGCTACGGGCTTGTTTTCTCTCTCTGTAGACATTGCCTGTGTTACTGCGGGGATGTCACTTGGTTTATCTGTCCTTCAGTTCTCCATCTGCAAAATGGAACTAATTTTCCTACTTCATAGGCTTTTTGCTTGGGGTGGGAGGTTTTAAGCATTCTGATATACAGTAATCTGCATAGGTTGCGGTGAGAGACACAGCCTAAGATCCGGAGTAGAACACAGGTGATAGAATGCATGGTGATAAGATGCAAATTACTACATGTAAAGAGGATATAAGTTATACTTTTAATCGGATTATTAACAATATATTCTTAATTATAGTAAGAATAACAATTTTACCTGAAAACTTGGAACAAAATAAACGCCTTGAGAATCAGCAATACTCCGTGCCATTTTTGCTGTTTCATCTACATTGGTGAAAAGATCTGTAAAGATGCACAGGTCATATGCTTTTACTGTTTATTTTGATTTCTTTATAAATTATTAAGAGACAAAAGTCTAGAGTTATACTATTTCCTTTTGCAGTATTCTCAAACCAAGACATTCTAAGCGAAACCAACACTCCTCCTGTATTTCATTTCCATTAGTCACATAAAAAAAAAAAAAAATCCTATTTAGATATAGACTAAATTCAAAAAGACACTCTCCTATCTTTTATACTATAGCCTCTTAATCTTCACATCCTCTAAGAGGGCCATTAGTTTTCTAGACAAATAGATATAAATGGGAATCAAGAAGGCTAATAACAGCACTCCATAAACATATTAAAAACCTAGATGTTGCAAAACATAAAACATTTTTTCTCCCAGGATGTTGTTGTCAGCCCAAGCACCAAATGACTACAAAGTTCATATTAATGACCATGTTTTATCAACAGACTTAATATTTTTATGAATAACTGACATCGAAGTACAAATAAGGTAGGTCCTAATACCACCTCTTTGATATACATTACTTTTATTCGTCTTCCAGCCTGATGCCTCTCCCTTCAAAACTATCTACAGACATCCCCTCTTTAGCTCATTCTTCACCCAGAGGCAATTCTTATATGTACATCCATCTTCTGTAGTTTCATTAATAATTTCCTTATGTGGCCACATAACATGTTTTACAGAAGACTACATAAATTAAGTCTATTGCTTTTTCTTGTCTAACAAGTAAATTCTCCTATCAAAGACAGATTAATCTAGCTCAACTTACCCTCAGAAAACCTATGTTGGTAATTTAATAGGAGTTTCAATTTACTCCTGTATCATTAATAAATTTGTTTGAAAGCTTTGCAGTCTACAGGGCTAGGACTAATAAGCCTAAACCACATCTTTTCCTTTTTGTTAGAGTTGCTATTATTGAACTACATAGTACCACTATGGCAGAAGAGAGGGTGAAAAAAAAAAAAAAAATAAGATGAACTTCACCTTGCAATTTCACATATCACTATTTTGAAACCCTTAGACAGAAGTGATCTGATCCCACTAAAAGAAGCCCATTAAACTAAGTTTGCCCTGCTGCAGAAATTCCTATTTCCAAACTTTCACTCCTATTACATATCTCACCTTCACCACGTAGAGCCTCATCCTCCTTACCAAAAACTCAGTTCTGAGGCCATTAGCTTACCTTAGGTTCCTGCCCAATCATTTCGGTAGAGCAAAAGTTTTACCCTTCTCTTTTGCTGCTGTAAAGTTGACAAAAATTTCTGTACTCGATATCATTTTCTATCCCATACTGGTCCTTCCAGTTAGCATTCCTATAGATACCTGTTTTTTCTTAGAATATTGTTAAAATTCAGCTTCTCTGCAATCATATTTCCAGAAAACAAAGATCTTGCTTATTAGACAGTTTATAGCAATACACCTACTTTTTTTTTCCTCCCTCTGCAACTTCCAAAACTTTTGCCCATGGTAATAACAGTAGGTCGCTTCTATTTCAGTACTGGCTGGCTAAAAATCCTTTCATACCACTTGCCCTGGATATGCCAATAATAGCCATGTGAATTTTAGCTAGCAAGCTTATACATGCAGAACTGATACCTTGTATCTGTAGAAGCAAACTGTGTGTTGAACTGAGTAATTTGCTCAAAAAACTAGTGGCTGTTACTTCTTAGGCTCAGTCAAAAGTTGAATGATGAAGACCTGAGGATCAACTCAAATTGTATTTAATCCCTAAGGGCATATACTTGTGCAATTATGCACACACATGTGGGACTTTGGGAGGAGCTGTGCTTCCGGAAAATCTTGCTCAGATATTCCAAAATTTGGAAGACTAATTCCTTCTTTGCATCTCAGTCCAAGTTAAGTAGATTATCAGAGCACTGAGAAAAGTTGTCCTATAAACAATCAGCAGTTCTGAACATCAGCTACCAGAGTGCTGGCACTTTTCTTAGTCTTTTTTAACTGCTATGCAAATCTTTTCATTATAGAATAGCTACAGCCAAAAGACATACTTCTTCCATGTGAAGCAATGCATACAGCAAGGTTACTCCTAAAAGCAAAGTTCTTTAAATCATGTTCCTATAAATCAAAACTGTTGATTAATTCTTGAAATATAGAGCTACTGCTCTCTCAAAAGCATTCTATCAGTAATCAGCTTTAACCTAAATCTCACCCAACAGAAGACTAACTGTAACAAGGAAAGCCTTAAGACAAACGCTTGTGAAATACAGCATTTACAGTCGTGCTACCTGGATTTCAGTTTCCGTGCTTCTTCTCAACTAAAAATTCAAGTCCAAATAACAAAACAGTGCATCTACTAACTTCAGACAAGTCTCCCTTATACAAGTCTCTCTTACACAATTTCTATTCAAGTTTGTCATGTTCAGGATAATGCAAGCAAAGAGTAAAGTATTTCAGGAAAACAAAAGCCCACATACGTAGGAGGGAGTGAGAGATTGAGAGTATGAAGAAGAGATAACTATGCAAAGCCAAGACATTAACTGTGTACAAACTAACCTAAGGCATTTTAGGAGAACAGAAGTCAATTCTACTTCATTAATCAGTTTCAATTTTCAAATAAAGAAAACTTACACTAACACCTACAGTAAATGCTCTCAGTACAGAACCTACTAATGAGATTGTGGATTTCCAGTGTCCAAAACATGTAGGCTATTTTCTTCAATCAGAGACAATAAAACCAAGTCCAATATCATGACTACAACCCTATAAAGCAGTTTCTTAAAAATAACGTATTTTACTCTGCTATAAAATTTAAGAACTACTTACTTATTTCATGTGCCCATTTTATGGCAGTGCCGGTGTTTGGTATAGAGCCTTCAGTTAAATAAACAACTTCTTCCCCAATCTTCCAACCAATCAACGGATACAAGCCTTAATTATTTTCCATGAAACAAAATAAAAACACCTGTTAAACGCTTCCAAGAAAACATATGCAAAAACCCCCAACAGTAAACCCAACAAATAAAAATGTAGTTTTTGTTCACTTCCTTTACAAAATTCAAGCTAAAACATCACTGATATAGGTTAAACTTTTTGTTTAAAATTTAAATGACAGAAGTGAAAAAAGACTTGAACGTTAATTTATTAAGCCAAAGTTGAGCTAAAAATCACTATCCAATTACAAACAAAAGGTCTTTAAACTAAAGAGAAGAGCTATTGGCACATAAATTTTCAAATGTAATTTTTTTAAAACAAATTAAATAAGAAATTGTATATATACTTTTAAAAAATATCAATGTTATCCTATCTTATTAAATCCATCTAGTTTTCCCCAATGATTTCCAAGTCTGAATTTTCTTTCCCAAAACATAAAACATGAGGGTTGGGCTTCCCTATGGAAAACAGTCAGATAAAAACAGACATATAAACAAAGAAAAAAAACAACACAAACTTATAACATAGATCCTATTCATAGGAGAGAATGAAACAGTGATATACTTTCTAAATTCCTTTTTGAATATACAGTGCTTCCTCATATAGAAAGCAAAAAAAGAAAATGAAAAGTTTCACGATTTGTCCATCACTGTGCCCACAAAGGTTACTGCCATTAACTATAGCGTTTTACCTACATATTTGCCTAATATAAAAAACATAACAAACAAAACCCCAAACTCATTAAAAAAATTTGGTAGCTGCAGACAAAGCATGTCACAAAAGATTAGCACCTCCATGGTTTACAGGAAGGGATCTGCAGGACGTTATGATTTCCAATAAATAGTTTTGGCTTTGCAGTAGTTTAGGAAAAATGGAACATTTTTGAAAAAGGACAGTACTTTTTCCTCCTTTTCTCTAAGGAAAGTAGAAATACTTTCTACTAAGAGGCCAAACTGTTAGTTTATTTGAAACTATATTACAGCATCTTCCAAAGTTTTGTCTGCTGGAAGGTACTATCACATTTGGAAATAAACAGCCAATAATGAGGATAAACCCAATAATTTAGTCCCCCGTCCCCCCCAGGAAGTGTTGAAACCTTAAAAATAAATAAATAAATAGAGACTTATTACTTCAACAGTCAACATGAACACAAACAACTTGTTTGACATGTTAGTAGGAACACAGAACACAAGCCCCTGCAGAGTATCTCAGCTTTACTTTGTAATAGGCATAGCTTCAAAAATTCAAAGTCTTCAGGCACCTGCCAAACTGAAAAGAATACCTTTGCCAAATAACCCTTCCACAGTATGTTAGCTGTATGGTTAGRTATGACAGAAAACAACTGCCTAATGCTAGAGCAAAAGGACTTAGCATCTAGTCGACCAGTGGACATTTTCCCAGGTCTGCAGCTTGACAAATTGTTTCTTTAGGTGGTCACTGCAATAAAATCRTCACAGGGCCCAAGTACCACAACTGTCTTTCAAGCCAACTTGAAGTAAAAAGAGCATCCAGACCTTAACTGACCCTGTTCAGGACTCAGAGATCATGGGTAATGCAACAAAGCTAACTGAGCCCCAGTAACTACAGGACCAGAAAAGCATCACAAGGATCTAGGGATTCTCTCCACTCCTTGCTTAGTACCCAGGGCATTGTTATTGTTATTGCGTCCTATCTCCATTATCACAACATTTTTGTTTGTTTTTTGTAAAGCTGTAGAAGCACAATAAAAGCATCTGAGTCCTAGAGATGTAACCTTTCCCTCCTTATTAATTCTTGAAAAGATCTCAGCTTGTTGACCACGGTTTGATTGTTCCATTTAGGAAAAAGGGAAGAAAACAGAAGTTGACCAGTATCATCCATATCCATTCCTTGCTTTATTTCTATCTGGTACAGAAGTAGTAGGGAAGAAGAAAACTTAAGTGTTGGGGACCAAAAAATTTGGAACTTCAGGGTTTCTCTCTCTCCTAAGGGTGATTCAGGCCAACACTGGTATCCTTATACTCCCAGATCACAAGACACACGTATTAGTGCACTCCAGGAACTTTCTCAAAGAGAATTTGCTGATGTATGTCTCTCATCTTTAGTTTGCTTGCCCATCTCCAAATGAGTGGCACAGTAGTACTGGAGTACTTTCAGAAGCTTGGTTAGTGCAGAAGTCATTCTGCTGCTTACCAGGAAAAATAATCAGCAGTGCCTATTTTAGATTTAAGTTTGCCTCTTGATTAGAAAAAGTGATATACACCTCTCCTGATCACTGGTGCAAGTCTCCTTATAATCTTTATTTTCTGTTGAAGATGAAGCTATGAAGAAGCAGGACCCAAGAACCCACTGAGCCAAGAGTGCTGGAGAAGAACAGCTAATCAGGGTCAGACAAGTCTATTAGTTGGCCTTCTTGAAGATCCTCACACCAAAGTCTCTAGCAGYGTAGTATCTAATCTACCTCTATGGAACTGATCAATATGTTGACACATTATTTACATAAGCAGAGAATGCACTTGGCATGACCACAGTTAATAAAAACTATCAGACTGTTGGAGAGGTAGACTTTAAATCTATACCTCATGCTGCCATCACTGAATTGTGAAAAACATTATTACTTGAGTTTTTTTTTTTTTTTTTTTTTTAAACTATCACATATACCGATTACATGTAGTTCAGAAACTAGAACAGCAGCTAATGAAAAGCTTGCAGGAAGATTCTGCAGGGATTCATCTTGCAGTCTTAAATACATATGTCAACTTTAAAGATAGAACACAGATTACATTTTATGCTTAGGGCACTGAAAAAACTAAGTGCCTACCTTGTCCTATTAACCTTTTTCCCGTGCCATGTGAAAGCCACAAAACAGGGGAAAATAATTTTAACACAAATAATAAAGCCTAAAGCAGTAAAAGTTTCATAGCATTGACTTGAAAGATTTCAACTCCTAGCAGATCACAATAGCCGAAGGTTTTCTTGAGACAAAACAAAATGGAAAAACCTTACCATATGTTTTTCTATTACATTTCTATGGACTACATAACGTTGAATTCATAAGTAGAAATATCATCAAAATGATATCATTAATTAGCCTAAAAAGCACTTGGATTCAAAACAAAATAAAAGTCAGTGCTACTCAGTTTTGATAAATCTCAACTATTTGCCATGTCCCTTCTGACTCTAGCTGGTAAAAGTCTCCTGAGCAGCAGTCTCCACTCCATTTTAAATTGTAGGCTTCTAGAAATCAATAGCTGTTTAAAAATATTACAGACAGTGAGAGACGGAGTATGAAGGCAAATGTAATTCAGTATCAGCTGTTGCTCTCTTGATGAATAGCCACCTACAACAAATGAACGAGCTTGACAGACCACAAATGTTCATAACTACAAAATCTTAACACACTGGAAAGACAGTGGGGAGCCCACTTCTGGCATTTTAAAGGAAAAATAATTGCTCATCCTGCATATCTCACCACAGGTACTCCAAATATAAGGGCTCAAGAAGTGGAACTTACAGACATCCACTGGAATATTTTGATGTGAGAAGACAGAGCACAAATCCCCTTTTTCTCCATTCCTGTACTGTGTAATACTGCTATCAAGAAATGGGGAGAAAAAAGAAAAAAAAAAGAAAAAAAAAAGAACAAGGAAGGATGCAGGCAGCTGACACAATTATTAGTGATGCTATTCAAATTCTCTTTTTGAGAAGTATATTTCAGGATAACCAAAATTTACACTTCTAATTAAAAATTTCCACAGTCTTCTGTTCTGAGAATGTTTTCAAGCTGTCTTTCTACAGCTAAAGACATAAGGAAAACTGTAACTGCATTTTATCCCTTTTTGTAACCTCATCATTAAGAGCTGTAAAGTCACATAAAATATTCTAAACTCAAAATTTCACCAGCTTACCTCTCCATGATGAAAAGAAATTTCCCCCAGTATTGACGTTCCAGAAAGCACCTGTTCCCATAGTCAGTTTAACATCTCCAGGGTGAAAGCAGCATTCTCCAAACATGGCTGCCTGCTGGTCAGCTACCTGCCACACAAACAAACAAAAATAGTACCATGTTAACAACAAATCTACAAAGCTGCTGGATTTTAAAATCTCAGTGTAATTGTTTCAGAGTTCTGAATATAAATAAACATTCAGAAACAAAGTGAACATTAAGAAAGGACTTCTATCCAACTTCTTAGATATTTGTAGGCCCTTCTAACAATCACATTAATCACTACAATTGAATTATATGAGGTTTAGACTCTATGAATTTTAGCAGTATCACTTGCAACACTGAAAAATGTGTTATGGAAACAAAAACAAACATTTGATGTTTTAGCATTTGACAAGAAGGATAAATGGGGATTCGGCAGTCTCAGGGAGCAGAAGACAGTCACTTGGCTTGAATTCCTTGTCCCCCAAAAACAAAGCTGAAGTTTGGAGGTCTCAACTTCCTTTTTCCCTGCTGCTACTCTTGCACCAAACTATTCCACTCTCATGTTTCCAATGATGATTGTTAAATGTCTTTGCTGCTGTTTGCTTCTCAGTGAAACAGTGAAGTTTACAGATAAGTTGATTTTACAATTCTTCTAAAATAGCTGGAGGAATTCATATTAGATGTGGTAGATGACATTTTTTTCCATTTAGCTCGGTTCAAACAGATTTTCCTACGAGCTATCACGTCATAAAAATAACAAGCTCTCCTCATCCAAATCATAACTATTGAGACAAGAAAGTATTATTCTCAGTGCATTTTAGGGAAGAAGGACAAAGGAAAAAAGTACAATAGGATCTATTAGCAAATACTCTTAAACTTGTGTAGAGTCCTACTGAAGTCAAGCCAGAATAGATCCCACTGCAAAACCGTTCCTAGAACTGATTTAAAGCCAAAGAGAAAGCCAGTGTCAGAGCTTGAGTAGAACGCAGCTTTGTTGAGTCCTATGTTCAGTGCTTAATCATACGGTCATCTTAGCTTTATGGACCATAAACTCTAAAGATCTCTTTTCATTCGCTGTTCTTTTCTCTACTTCTTAAGTTGTAAACTGAGTTTTTGAAGCAAAGTTCAACAACCAATTCTACTGTAGTTAAGTCATACAGAAAAAACAGAGAATACTTACTAAACAAGCAGTTATTAAATCAGAGCTAGATAAAAAGAATATAGGTACAAAAATATAGATTTAAATAAGAAAACTTTTCACTCACCAATGCCAGTATTGGAATAGGTACCCCAAATATTTCAGAGTCAGATGATCCAAAGTTGAAGCTTAAAACAAATGTTATGGAGAACCATCATAACATTAAATTGACTCTTTTGTGAAACCAAAACCCTAAAGATATAAGGACTGAATCTGCATCATATGTGGAAGGCAATGCTACCGACTTATTTTTAAAGAGAACATTAAAACTATCACTTTAAGAAAGACTTAGTAAAAATGAAGTTTTGGATGTAGTATCAAAAAGATACAGCTGCAAATAATCATAATTTAATTTATTTAGGTGTATTTATATATTACTTTATCTGTGCGGATTATACAGTGTTTTTCTAAAGCCAGCGAATTTAGTAGGTATCATATTCTTTTGAACAGGACTTCATAGTTACCTTGTGTCTTTCACTGGAGGATAAATAGACATTGGTATGGAAAGTAACCTAGACAAAGTGGGATTCCAACATTTCTGAAATAATATGGAAAAAGTAAAAACATCAGTGATTCTCTCAAAAGTATGACAAATAGCAACAACATTTTTTTTTGAACAACACATACCGTAAAGGGTTCAAAAATGCCTGTAGAACTGGCATTTGAGTAATCTGTAGCATATACAGAACCTACAATAAAAAAGGAACAAAGTAAGATTTCACATACCTAAATATTTAAGAGTCATTTGAAACATTCTTTTTTTGTAAACATCTCAATGATTCCCATTAAATATAAATTCAGTTTCTATAGGCAGAAAGTCACAATGATGCCATATACGCTCAAACAGAAAGTTTACCTCCCTCTCCTTAAATGTGCATGTATAATTACCTTATTTTGCTCATATGAAGCTGCCCAGAAGAGAGCCGATACTCTTGACAACATTAAGAACACTGATTGCATCAATGTCTATTATAATCTAAACAATTGCTCAGGCATTAGCTCTCACTCAGTTACTTATTCTGAGACAGGACCCTATAATTCTTCCATATTTGTGACAGGATTCTACGATATCCCGAACATCCACTGTTTGTGTACTGCAGATGCAGTTGAGCTCAGACACTTGCAGCTTTCCCACGAGAATATCTGTGACAAGAAGGACCTAATGATTTAAAAATCTCAGATGGTTAGGAGGCTGGATCACGAGGATGTACCTGGAGAGGCTGGGGGAGCTGGGTTTGTCCAGCCTGGAGAAGAAAAGGCTGAAGGGGTGGGAGTAGGGGAACTAACTGCTGTCTTCAGCTACCTAATGGGTGGCTTTAAATACAAGAGAGTCAGACTCCTCTCAGATGCGCGCAGTGAAAGGACAAAAGGCAACAATCATAAGCTGCAACAAGTGAAATTCCAGCTGGATGTAAGAAAAGGAATTTTACAGTGTGTGTTGTTAAGCACCTGAACAGGTACCCAAAGAGGTTATGGAATTTCCATCCCTTCAAGTAATCAAAGCTGGACTGGACAACACCCTGAGCAACCTGACCTAGCTTTGAAGATAGCCCTGTTTTGAGCAGGAGGTTGGACTGGATGACTGTAACTTTTTCCATGACTCTGTATACATGTTTCTGCCACCTAAAATCTAACATCTGATGGTAAACTATGCAGGCCTAACTCCTTCAGACTCCACTAGTAATATCTTGCCTCTTAGTTTAGTTTCTGAAAATTGCCTCCCTCTTGAGTAACCGATTATAAACAATTTTTCATTCTTCTGCATTCACAGGTACCTTTCTTTAATCAAGGCTAATTAGTTCCCATCTTCTCTAAATCTTAAGTGTTTAAGAGGTGATCATACTAAATAATTCTTTCCCTTCCTGACTACCCTTCCAGACAGGCCCAAAGAATAATTAGTTCTGAAATATTTTTATACAGTAAACTTCTGACAACATTCATCGATTATAACAAAAGCAAAATTGTCAAAATGTATTTGAATTCTAGGAAATAACAATGATATGTAATAAACATGATTGTTTAGATTTCAGGATGTTTTATACACATTTAAGATCAGCTCTAACATTTACCTTTAGTCAGCCTATATAGTAACCATGTGTCAATCGTTCCAAAGCAGCAGTTATTTTTTTTGGCAGCTTCCTCAGCCTGGGAACAAACAAACATACAAAAGAGCATTTACAACTGGATATAAGAGGAACACCGTTCCCCACCCCTTATCCCATTTTTTCTTCATGGGTAATAATATTCATGGCTTTAGAGAATAAGTCTCCAATTGCCAATATTTCTTCTAACAGGGATGATTCAGCTATACGAAATGCTTTTTCCCTGCACCTTAATTAACATTATCCTCCAGAACCACTGTTCTTGCTCCTAACAGAGGATAAACGCAGTTTCTTTTAGTTGTTGCCAAGGAAAGAGCATGAAGTGGCATCAGAGCCCTATGGTGGGAAACTTTATAGTCACAGTTATAACAGCGGTGAATAAAGAAAATAAGGTCCAAAGAATACTGCACTTTCTTGTAAAGTAAGAGAAATAGAAGGAATAAGTATATATTAAAATATGCATTTGAAAATCAAAAAAGGCATGGGTCCATCATCTTCTGTCTTATGTTTGTACAGGGTCCAAAACATTATTTTCCTGATTTTTTTCTTTAAAACAGAAAATTCAGTTTCACCTAACTTATACTAAATGATACTGTATACAGCTGGAGAACTCAGAAGGAGAACATACAAACCAAATCACAGAAAACATGACTGAATGGATTTTCCTCTGTAATTAAGAGTCAGAAATTTTGAGCTTCTAGGTTTGATTTTCACCTATTTTAAATATCAACACCTGAGAAATTTATGGGAGAAAGTTCATCTTATGCTGAAGACTGAGCAGCTACATATTCTCTAATTCTGTAGTTTCATGAATTCATGAAATTCATTTTCCAGTTCATGTAATTTCATACCTCACATTTTCAACAGGTCCATCAACACACCCAGGTAAAAATTATATTTGACATTCTCAATAGTTTTATGACAGCAAATACCAGASAAAACTCAAAAAAATTTTTTTTTCTTTACACAGAAAAGAAGAAAAAAGGATGATAACTGTTTTGTTAAAAAAATATGAAAATTAACATACAAAATTAAAAATACCCACAATTTATTAACATATTAGGAAAAAAAACAAAAACAAAGAAAAGGGTAAGTATTAGAGCAAAAAAATAAAGCAGCAAATAGCTCAGAGTGTGCTCATTAGTCTATAGATTATTCCAGCACGAGGAATAAGGTAGAATAAAGTGGACTGGAAAGGTAATAGTGCCAGCTGAAAATAAATTCAATTGCCATAAGAAACTGAAGTGCAAACAACTTCAAAACAAAGTACAATTATTAAACCTAAGATTATATGAAGTGAAAGAAAGCAAGTTAAATGATTTGATTATGTTTCTTACACATGAAGAAAATTTCCTACTACTACATGTTTTCATACTCAAAGGGCAAAAGTTGAATAAGTGGAAATAGATGTTTTATAGGTAGATATGCTCTGAATGCTACACAGATAAAAATAGTCTTTCATTCTGGTTTCTTTGAGGAAAAGAACAAGCAGAACAAGACTGAACAGGTTACAAGCAAGCCAAGTCACTAACCATTATTCTGACTGGAAAAAGTTATTATTTTTCCTTCTACAGCTTACCTCATGTACGTTTTTAAAAACCCATGACAACTTCAAAGAAGCTTGTTTTGTTGAAAAAGTAAAAGAACTTGGAGCCAAGTATCGATCATTCCCAGTCAAGAAATGAAGCACTGTAAAAATAACATGGATTACCTGTTTCAAAAGAAAAGAGTTAACTAAATTTTTAATCTCTTCCTTTAAAGATTTCTGATCAGTTAATGCTTAAGGATGATAACACAGATGAAAGTAGCTGACATGATATTAGATCAGAATGCTAAAATTCTGTTAGAGAATCCTTACACATATAGTTTTTAAGCGTTCTCATGATTCTAATAGCTGGAACAATACACAGAGGAGCTGCACTTATCAAGTCTGTTTTACTGACTTCTGCTGGCATACCGATAGACTGGTCTGCATTACAAAAGGTAGTTCACCTCTATGACTACAACATGCAGTGTGGTTGAGAGAGTTGCATACCATTACTCCAATGAAAGCGTCCCTAGAATAGGTAGATTCAGTCATGTTTTAATAGAGATGTTAATCAAAATTTCATTCACAAAAAAAAAAAAAAAAAAACAGTGGCAAAATCAAGAATATAACTTATTATTGTGGATGTGCTAGTATTATACTTACAGAAAAGTAACTTCAGTTTTTTCACTTAGAGTGAACCTTTCTCTTTTAAAAGTAAGAAGCAGAAACCATGAGAAGCATAAGACATACCTTCTTCAGATAATCTGAGCAAAGAGTACATTAAAAGAGTCTACCCAAAAYCAACCAACCAAGAACTAGCTACATCCAAAAAATATGCCTTAACAGTATTAACATGCAACATTTTCATAGAGCAAAAAGACTAAAAAGTAACAAAATATGACAGACCTACAGATATCTTTTCCTGTAACGAATTATCTTTAGGTTATCAACACTGCATTTTTTTTCGGTACCATTTTCCACGCTAATCTTGCCCAGTTTCTTTTTAATTGTTCTTAGGCCACAGCATGTTAACAGGATATTGGCAAGATTTAATATATTACCCTTGCTCTTCATAAAATGAAACAGCTTAAATGTGTTCAAAGCAGCATCTGTCTTAGACAGTACAGTTTTACCTTCAGCAGAAGGGACCTATTCCAGGAATTCACAAGTTCAGCACATCTCAAGTCTTGCCAGCTTATAAAATTATGAAAAGGTTTCCCTGTCCTCCTGAAAAACAGTATTTGAACATTTCCATTAGAAACTACAGAAATACTCTGCCCAAAAAATCAACATCATGCACTATTTCCGATACGGACATTTAACACTAGCTTGATTCCTAAAATACATGCATGTACTCCTTCTAGATTTGAGTTAGTAATAGACACTTGGACACCTTTGGTGTAAGGCTTCTCACCAGAATCAAACAGCAGAAGGGAAAAACAGAAAAAAACATTTTTTTCAAAGTACAAAGAACAAAACAAAAAGGACATAAAATTATAAACTGTTCTGAACTGCTTTAGACTGTCTCTCTACAAATGCAGCAGAAGATGACTGACTGCTGTTTGCTGTTCCAGGTTGTGGTTTGACTTGAGTTGAGGATTCCTACAAGTATTTACATCCAGTCTATGGCATGAATATGAACTCATTTTAATCAACACACTACATACATACTTGTGCCATGTAATGAAAGTTGACCTCTGTGTTGAGATGCCAAGACCAGCAATTTGCCGCATCTGAAGTCCTGCAACTAAAATAAGCCAGAAATGCAATAAATTAAAGGAACTGACAAAAATATCACATTTCTAGGATAACAATAAACGTATGAAACGCTTGGGAAATAAATAATTTAATAGAATATAGATATTTAAAACTTGGCCAAATTTATCCCCAGCAATCCTCAAAGCAGCTCTGGTCAGCTTTCATAGTACTTCCATGCATGCTTGCAGAAGCAGAATTATGTGAAAAGAATACACATTAAGAAACTCCACTTAAATGACAGACAATGTACTTTGCTGAAAGTACTGTTACTCTGAAGATCTCTCAACTCTCAACCTATTTATCTGAGCAAATCTTTGGTTAACATGTACATCTTTGGTTTCATGTACAAAGTTATTTGTTTGCATAAGTACTTACTGCAGACCCTATGAGTGACAACTAAAGATGTGATTTCATAGCGAAAGGGGACATCCTGCTCTGCCCACCTCTGCATGCATTTCTGCCCCTTCCCTTATGAGAGTCTTGCACTCATGCAGTCAAACAGTATCAAGCCCCTCCTCCACTCCCCCCAGTCAGCTGAAAATCAAAWCAGTGCTTTCACAAGACTCCCTGTTGCCACTGACTGCAAAGGTGTTGCAGGTAGTGGCAGTATACGGGARGAGGACTCAGGAGTAGGTGGCATGATGAAGGCAACATTTCCTTTTCCTTACCAGCTGGGTCTAAACTGAAGGCAAAACTGTATCAGTATTGCTGCAGCTCACTGCTGATTAAAGTGGCATTTCTTATCCCTCCCCATCTCCACAAGCTGCATGCTCCCACTTTCCCTGTGCCACCTGTGATACTCTCTGGATTACTCTGTCAGCAGAGCCAACTTCCGTTAAAGAGAAAAACAAAACAAAAAGATAAAGTGTGGATAGTTTTCTGCTGAGCTGATGAGCTAAGCTGTCCCATGGAAAGGCTGAACAAGCACCAGACCAAGCGTGAGAGTGGGGTGGGACCATGCAGCCAGGAACAATTTCCACCTTTGGGCAGCACTGAGCTACATCAGCTCATCCACACATAGAACCCTATACTTTAGCTTCACAAGCCCTGCAAATAAAGTTGTTCCTGCCTTTTTTCTGCTTTCAGACCTTCGTTTCTGTCTCTGGTACCATACCCTCTCTTGTACTAACACAAAAATTTATGCAGCTCTGCTGGCATAAACAACTGTGCAGTGATTTGACTCAGAAAACTTCTCTGGACTTGAAACAACCCTGACAAAAGAAGCAGCTCCACCCGYCCCCTTCTTACAGGGGTGTGTAGGCTTACGCTTACTTACGCTTTTTGTTACACAAGCACGGCTTGCTGACAGTGCTCGCAGCTTGGCCACAAGGAAAGCTTCCCCTTTTAGAAGCAGGGGAAGAATCCTGCTCCCCGATTTGCCCTACAGACTGGGAGGGCAGGAAGCCAGCAGGCCTTTAGTGGTCAGGGCGGCATGGCTTTTCTTGYGACAGACCTGTCACGGCTGTTAAGAACAAAGCCCCAGAGACCCAGGTAATCAGCTGCAGCTTACACCTGGCAATGGTTACTCTCCCCATCTCCTAGGCTGCCTTCCAGGCTGGGGCACTCTGAGAAAGCAAGAGAGGGTCCAGTTGATGGGTCCTTGGCATCTGTGTGGTACAGGAAGTTATCCAGCCTGGATCTTAGCATGCTGGAGCTGGTATAGTGGGAAAGCAGTGGGAGTTCTGGCAAGTGAGGAGTGCCTGGTTAGAGCAGGGGGAATATCAGGTTGCAACAGAGAAACGGAGCACAGCTATGCCGCACCCCCTTTTCACTCTCACACACTCACATTCACACACTCACAAAGTGGCAGTAGAATAAAGAACGGGGAATTAAAGGAGGAAAAAAGCCTATTCTTTGTCCATCCACATACACAGAAGCATTTGGGGGAAGAAAGAAGAAAGGCACTAGGGAATGATGCATAAAGAAAAAGCTGGAGCAACAGGGAGCTGTCACCCACATGTAAATCCAATATGCACACTGCTGCTCATTCAACTTCAATCCTAATCTGGGTCCACTTAAAAAAAAAAAGTAATTGAATAGTCCTATTTTACATAATTGAATAGGCCTTAAAGTATGCTGTAGTCCTGTACTCAACAACAAATTGTCAGTGCATGACATTTTTTATGAGTAAAAATAACCAACAGCTTAACTATTTTTAATGAATATAAGCAATTTCTTTCTCAGAAACTTTTTAAGCCATTACCTTGTACAGCCTCTTTTACTGCACCAATAAATTGACTCCAAAGAACTTCAGGATCTAATTCAACCCAGCCAGGATGAGGATAAAGTGACTCAATCTGTTCACAAAAGATAAAGAGCACTATCATATAAGAGACCTTGTTCACAGAAACCACGGTTCTTAACAAAAGTCTGTGCAATACAAAAAAAAAGTTTCTGAATTTATTCTAAGAGGAGAATACGTAGTTGAACGTGGGTGCCTGATCTCCAGAAGTCCTTGTCAGTTCTGAGACAATAAAATAGCCTAAAACCCCAGGAGTTAGAGAGCCTGTAGGCCCATCTTTGGTTCCTGGATTTTAGGAACCTGGGTTTCTCCGGGAGCACCGTGGCGCTGAGCTGGGGCTGCTGCGGGGCCCCTGGGACGATGCCTCCGTGTGGGAGCAGCGCGCCAGGCCACGAGCCGGACACCCGCCGGGTCTCCAACCGGAGCCGGGAAGAATTATAGTAAAACTATCCCCTTTCGTCCCCAAAATCCATCAGCTGCCTTACGCTTCCCATCGCTGCCATCTTTTCTTCGCAACAGCAAGCAGCAAAAGACAGTCCATTCTGGAGACCCTCCCGCCCCAGAAGCACGAGCTCCACAAGACGGAACCAGGCAGGAACTCGCACCCCCCCCACGCGCAGCGCGACGCGGGTAAGCGCCCGGCCCGCGCGACTCGCGGCTCCGCCGCACCGGCGCCGCCTGCAGAGGGGGCGGGAGGCCGCAGCCCTCGCGCGCGGGCAGGGCAC